>NW_027206772.1:300000-403000 GCF_032191515.1 Phaenicophaeus curvirostris | reverse complement strand
CCCTCATTAGACTCCCCTCTGGAAGCGCTTTCACTGCAAGCTTCAGATTCCCTCCTAAAAGCAAGCTTTAGGATAGGGTACTGAATTGTAACTTACTTTCGCCTAATAATGCGATTTTGGCAAAGAGAGTATCTCCCGCAGGGAAGCTGCTACCATCAAATGTTTGCCCTCATTAGACTCCCCTCTGGAAGCGCTTTCACTGCAAGCTGCAGATTCCCTCCTAACAGCAAGCTTTAGGATAGGGTACTGAATTGTAACTTAACTGCGGCTAATAAAGCGATTTTGGCAAAGAGAGTATCTCCCGCAGGGAAGCTGCTACCATCAAATATTTGCCCTCATTAGACTCCCCTCTGGAAGCGCTTTCACTGCAAGCTGCAGATTCCCTCCTAACAGCAAGCTTTAGGATAGGGTACTGAATTGTAACTTACTTTCGCCTAATAATGCGATTTTGGCAAAGAGAGTATCTCCCGCAGGGAAGCTGCTACCATCAAATGTTTGCTCTCATTAGACTCCCCTCTGGAAGCGCTTTCACTGCAAGCTGCAGATTCCCTCCTAACAGCAAGCTTTAGGATAGGGTACTGAATTGTAACTTAACTGCGGCTAATAATGCGATTTTGGCAAAGAGAGTATCTCCCGCAGGGAAGCTGCTACCATCAAATGTTTGCCCTCATTAGACTCCCCTCTGGAAGCGCTTTCACTGCAAGCTGCAGATTCCCTCCTAACAGCAAGCTTTAGGATAGGGTACTGAATTGTAATTTACTTTCGCCTAATAATGCGATTTTGGCAAAGAGAATATCTCCCGCAGGGAAGCTGCTACCATCAAATATTTGCCCTCATTAGACTCCCCTCTGGAAGCGCTTTCACTGCAAGCTGCAGATTCCCTCCTACCAGCAAGCTTTAGGATAGGGTACTGAATTGTATCTTACTGCGGCTAGTAAGGCGAAATTGGAAAAGAGAGTATCTCCCGCAGGGAAGCTGCTACCATCAAATGTTTGCCCTCGTTAGACTCCGCTCTGGAAGCGCTTTCACTGCAAGCTGCAGATTCCCTCCTAACAGCAAGCTTTAGGATAGGGTACTGAATTGTAACTTAACTGCGGCTAATATGCGATTATGGTAAAGAGAATATCTCCCGCAGGGAAGGTGTTACCATCAAATGTTTGCCCTCATTAGACTCCCCTCTGGAAGCGCTTTCACTGCAAGCTTCAGATTCCCTCCTAACAGCAAGCTTTAGGATAGGGTACTGAATTGTAACTTACTTTCGCCTAATAATGCGATTTTGGCAAAGAGAGTATCTCCCGCAGGGAAGCTGCTACCATCAAATATTTGCCCTCATTAGACTCCCCTCTGGAAGCGCTTTCACTGGAAGCTGCAGATTCCCTCCTAACAGCGAGCTTTAGGATAGGGTACTGAATTGTAACTTACTTTCGCCTAATAATGCGATTTTGGCAAAGAGACTATCTCCCGCAGGGAAGCTGCTACCATCAAATGTTTGCCCTCATTTGACTCCCCTCTGGAAGCGCTTTCACTGCAAGCTGCAGATTCCCTCCTAACAGCAAGCTTTAGGATAGGGTACTGAATTGTAACTTACTTTCACCTAATAATGCGATTTTGGCAAAGAGAGTATCTCCCGCAGGGAAGCTGCTACCATCAAATGTTTGCCCTCATTAGACTCCCCTCTGGAAGCGCTTTCACTGCAAGCTGCAGATTCCCTCCTAACAGCAAGCTTTAGGATAGGGTACTGAATTGAAACTTACTTTCGCCTAATAATGCGATTTTGGCAAAGAGAGTATCTCCCGCAGGGAAGATGCTACCATCAAATGTTTGCCCTCATTAGACTCCCCTCTGGAAGCACTTTCACTGCAAGCTTCAGATTCCCTCCTAACAGCAAGCTTTAGGATAGGGTACTGAATTTTAACTTACTTTTGCCTAATAATGCGATGTTGGCAAAGAGAGTATCTCCCGCAGGGAAGCTGCTACCATCAAATGTTTGCCCTCATTAGACTCCCCTCTGGAAGCGTTTTCACTGCAAGCTGCAGATTCCCTCCTAACAGCAAGCTTTAGGATAGGGTACTGAATTGTAACTTACTTTAGCGTAATAATGCGATTTTGGCAAAGAAAGTATCTCCCGCAGAGAAGCTGCTACCATCAAATGTTTGCCCTCATTAGACTCCCCTCTGGAAGCGCTTTCACTGCAAGCTGCAGATTCCCTCCTAACAGGAAGCTTTAGGATAGGGTACTGAATTGTAACTTACTTTCGCCTAATAATGCGATTTTGGCAAAGAGAGTATCTCCCGCAGGGAAGCTGCTACCATCAAATGTTTGCCCTCATTAGACTCCCCTCTGGAAGCGCTTTCACTGCAAGCTGCAGATTCCCTCCTAACAGCAAGCTTTAGGATAGGGTACTGAATTGTATCTTACTTTCGAATAATAATGTGATTTTGGCAAAGACAGTATCTACCGCAGGGAAGCTGCTACCATCAAATCCTTGCTCTCATTAGACTCCCCTCTGGAAGCGCTTTCACTGCAAGCTGCAGATTCCCTCTAACAGCAAGCTTTAGGATAGGGTACTGAATTGTAACTTACTTTCGCCTAATAATGCGATTTTGCAAAGAGAGTATCTCCCGCAGGGAAGCTGCTAACATCAAATGTTTGCCCTCATTAGATTCCCCTCTGGAAGCGCTTTCACTGCAAGCTGCAGATTCCCTCCTAACAGCAAGCTTTAAGATAGGGTACTGAATTGTAACTTAACTGCGGCTAATAAGGCGAAATTGGAAAAGAGAGTATCTCCCGCAGGGAAGCTACTACCATCAAATGTTTGCCCTCGTTAGACTCCCCTCTGGAAGCGCTTTCACTGCAAGCTGCAGATTCCCTCCTAACAGCAAGCTTTAGGATAGGGTACTGAATTGTATCTTACTTTCGCCTAATAATGAGATATTGGCAAAGAGAGTATCTCCCGCAGGGAAGCTGCTACCATCAAATGTTTGCCCTCATTAGACTCCCCTCTGGAAGCGCTTTCACTGCAAGCTGCAGATTCCCTCCTAACAGCAAGCTTTAGGATAGGGTACTGAATTGAAACTTACTTTCGCCTAATAATGCGATTTTGGCAAAGAGAGTATCTCCCGCAGGGAAGCTGCTAACATCAAATGTTTGCCCTCATTAGACTCCCCTCTGGAAGCGCTTTCACTGCAAGCTGCAGATTCCCTCCTAACAGCAAGCTTTAGGATAGGGTACTGAATTGAAACTTACTTTCGCATAATAATGCGATTTTGGCAAAGAGAGTATCTCCCGCAGGGAAGCTGCTACCATCAAATGTTTGCCCTCATTAGACTCCCCTCTGGATGCGCTTTCACTGCAAGCTGCAGATTCCCTCCTAACAGCAAGCTTTAGCATAGGGTACTGAATTGTAACTTACTTTCGCCTAATAATGCGATTTTGGCAAAGAGAGTATCTCCCGCAGGGAAGCTGCTACCATCAAATGTTTGCCCTCATTAGACTCCCCTCTGGAAGCGCTTTCACTGCAAGCTGCAGATTCCCTCCTAACAGCAAGCTTTAGCATAGGGTACTGAATTGTAACTTACTTTCGCCTAATAATGCGATTTTGGCAAAGAGAGTATCTCCCGCAGGGAAGCTGCTACCATCAAATGTTTGCCCTCCTTAGACTCCCCTCTGGAAGCGCTTTCACTGCAAGCTGCAGATTCCCTCCTAACAGCAAGCTTTAGGATAGGGTACTGAATTGTAACTTAACTGCGGCTAATAAGGCGATTTTGGCAAAGAGAATATCTCCCGCAGGGAAGCTGTTACCATCAAATGTTTGCCCTCATTAGACTCCCCTCTGGAAGCGCTTTCACTGCAAGCTGCAGATTCCCTCCTAACAGCAAGGTTTAGGATAGGGTACTAAATTGTAACTTACTTTCGCCTAATAATGCGATTTTGGCAAAGAGAGTATCTCCCGCAGGGAAGCTGCTACCATCAAATATTTGCCCTCATTAGACTCCCCTCTAGAAGCGCTTTCACTGCAAGCTGCAGATTCCCTCCTAACAGCAAGTTTAGGATAGGGTACTGAATTGTAACTTACTTTCGCCTAATAATGCGATTTTGGCAAAGAGAGTATCTCCCGCAGGGAAGCTGCTACCATCAAATATTTGCCCTCATTAGACTCCCCTCTGGAAGCGCTTTCACTGCAAGCTGCAGATTCCCTCCTAACAGCAAGCTTTAGGATAGTGTACTGAATTGTAGCTTAACTGCGGCTAATAAGGCGATTTTGGCAAAGAGAATATCTCCCGCAGGGAAGCTGCTACCATCAAATGTTTGCCCTCATTAGACTCCCCTCTGGAAGCGCTTTCACTGCAAGCTGCAGATTCCCTCCTAACAGCAAGCTTTAGGATAGGGTACTGAATTGTAACTTACTTTCGCCTAATAATGCGATTTTGGCAAAGAGAGTATCTCCCGCAGGGAAGCTGCTACCATCAAATGTTTGCCCTCATTAGACTCCCCTCTGGAAGCGCTTTCACTGCAAGCTGCAGATTCCCTCCTAACAGCAAGCTTTAGGATATTGTACAGAATTGTAACTTAACTGCGTCTAATAAGGCGATTTTGGCAAAGAGAATATCTCCCGCAGGGAAGCTGCTACCATCAAATGTTTGCCCTCATTAGACTCCCCTCTGGAAGCGCTTTCACTGCAAGCTGCAGATTCCCTCCTAACAGCAAGCTTTAGGATATGGTACAGAATTGTAACTTAACTGCGTCTAATAAGGCGATTTTGGCAAAGAGAATATCTCCCGCAGGGAAGCTGCTACCATCAAATGTTTGCCCTCATTAGACTCCCCTCTGGAAGCGCTTTCACTGCAAGCTGCAGATTCCCTCCTAACAGCAAGCTTTAGGATAGGGTACTGAATTGTAACTTAACTGCGGCTAATAAGGCGATTTTGGCAAAGAGAGTATCTCCCGCAGGGAAGCTGCTACCATCAAATGTTTGCTCTCATTAGACTCCCCTCTGGAAGCGCTTTCACTGCAAGCTGCAGATTCCCTCCTAACAGCAAGCTTTAGGATAGGGTACTGAATTGTAACTTACTTTCGCCTAATAATGCGATTTTGGCAAAGAGAGTATCTCCCGCAGGGAAGCTGCTACCATCAAATGTTTGCCCTCATTAGACTCCCCTCTGGAAGTGCTTTCACTGCAAGCTGCAGATTCCCTCCTACCAGCAAGCTTTAGGATAGCGTACTGAATTGTAACTTAACTGCGGCTAATAAGGCGATTTTGGAAAAGAGAATATCTCCCGCAGGGAAGCTGCTACCATCAAATGTTTGCCCTCATTAGACTCCCCTCTGGAAGCGCTTTCACTGCAAGCTTCAGATTCCCTCCTAAAAGCAAGCTTTAGGATAGGGTACTGAATTGTAACTTACTTTCGCCTAATAATGCGATTTTGGCAAAGAGAGTATCTCCCGCAGGGAAGCTGCTACCATCAAATGTTTGCCCTCATTAGACTCCCCTCTGGAAGCGCTTTCACTGCAAGCTGCAGATTCCCTCCTAACAGCAAGCTTTAGGATAGGGTACTGAATAGTAACTTAACTGAGGCTAATAAGGCGATTTTGGCAAAGAGAGTATCTCCCGCAGGGAAGCTGCTACCATCAAATATTTGCCCTCATTAGACTCCCCTCTGGAAGCGCTTTCACTGCAAGCTGCAGATTCCCTCCTAACAGCAAGCTTTAGGATAGGGTACTGAATTGTAACTTACTTTCGCCTAATAATGCGATTTTGGCAAAGAGAGTATCTCCCGCAGGGAAGCTGCTACCATCAAATGTTTGCTCTCATTAGACTCCCCTCTGGAAGCGCTTTCACTGCAAGCTGCAGATTCCCTCCTAACAGCAAGCTTTAGGATAGGGTACTGAATTGTAACTTAACTGCGGCTAATAATGCGATTTTGGCAAAGAGAGTATCTCCCGCAGGGAAGCTGCTACCATCAAATATTTGCCCTCATTAGACTCCCCTCTGGAAGCGCTTTCACTGCAAGCTGCAGATTCCCTCCTAACAGCAAGCTTTAGGATAGGGTACTGAATTGTAATTTACTTTCGCCTAATAATGCGATTTTGGCAAAGAGAATATCTCCCGCAGGGAAGCTGCTACCATCAAATGTTTGCCCTCATTAGACTCCCCTCTGGAAGCGATTTCACTGCAAGCTGCAGATTCCCTCCTAACAGCAAGCTTTAGGATAGGGTACTGAATTGTATCTTACTTTCGAATAATAATGCGATTTTGGCAAAGAGAGTATCTCCCGCAGGGAAGCTGCTACCATCAAATGTTTGCTCTCATTAGACTCCCCTCTGGAAGCGCTTTCACTGCAAGCTGCAGATTCCCTCCTAACAGCAAGGTTTAGGATAGGGTACTGAATTGTAACTTACTTTCGCCTAATAATGCGATTTTGGAAAAGAGAGTATCTCCCGCAGGGAAGCTGCTACCATCAAATGTTTGCACTCATTAGACTCCCCTCTGGAAGCACTTTCACTGCAAGCTGCAGATTCCCTCCTAACAGCAAGCTTTAGGATAGGGTACTGAATTGTAACTTACTTTCGCCTAATAATCCGATTTTGGCAAAGAGAGTATCTCCCGCAGGGAAGCTGCTACCATCAAATGTTTGCCCTCATTAGACTCCCCTCTGGAAGCGCTTTCACTGCAAGCTGCAGATTCCCTCCTAACAGCAAGCTTTAGGATAGGGTACTGAATCGTATCTTAACTGCGTCTAATAAGGCGATTTTGGCAAAGAGAATATCTCCCGCAGGGAAGCTGCTACCATCAAATGTTTGCCCTTATTAGACTCCCCTCTGGAAGCGCTTTCACTGCAAGCTGCAGATTCCCTCCTAACAGCAAGCTTTAGGATAGGGTACTGAATTGTAACTTACTTTAGCGTAATAATGCGATTTTAGCAAAGAAAGTATCTCCCGCAGAGAAGCTGCTACCATCAAATATTTGCCCTCATTAGACTCCCCTCTGGAAGCGCTTTCACTGCAAACTGCAGATTCCCTCCTAACAGCAAGCTTTAGGATAGGGTACTGAATTGTACCTTACTCTCGCCTAATAATGCGATTTTGGCAAAGAGAGTATCTCCCGCAGGGAAGCTGCTACCATCAAATGTTTGCCCTCGTTAGACTCCTCTCTGGAAGCGCTTTCACTGCAAGCTGCAGATTCCCTCCTAACAGCAAGCTTTAGGATAGGGTACTGAATTGTAACTTACTTTCGCCTAATAATGCGATTTTGGCAAAGAGAGTATCTCCTGCAGGGAAGCTGCTACCATCAAATGTTTGCCCTCATTAGACTCCCCTCTGGAAGCGCTTTCACTGCAAGCTGCAGATTCCCTCCTAACAGCAAGCTTTAGGATAGGGTACTGAATTGTAACTTACTTTCGCCTAATAATGCGATTTTGGCAAAGAGAGTATCTCCCGCAGGGAAGCTGCTACCATCAAATGTTTGCCCTCATTAGACTCCCCTCTGGAAGCGCTTTCACTGCAAGCTGCAGATTCCCTCCTAACAGCAAGCTTTAGGATAGGGTACTGAATTGTAACTTACTTTCGCCTAATAATGCGATTTTGGCAAAGAGACTATCTCCCGCAGGGAAGCTGCTACCATCAATTGTTTGCCCTCATTAGACTCCCCTCTGGAATCGCTTTCACTGCAAGCTGCAGATTCCCTCTAACAGCAAGCTTTAGGATAGGGTACTGAATTGTAACTTACTTTCGCCTAATAATGCGATTTTGCAAAGAGAGTATCTCCCGCAGGGAAGCTGCTACCATCAAATGTTTGCCCTCATTAGACTCCCCTCTGGAAGCGCTTTCACTGCAAGCTGCAGATTCCCTCCTAACAGCAAGCTTTAGGATAGGGTACTGAATTGAAACTTACTTTCGCATAATAATGTGATTTTGGCAAAGAGAGTATCTCCCGCAGGGAAGCTGCTACCATCAAATGTTTGCCCTCATTAGACTCCCCTCTGGATGCGCTTTCACTGCAAGCTGCAGATTCCCTCCTAACAGCAAGCTTTAGGATAGGGTACTGAATTGTAACTTACTTTCGCCTAATAATGCGATTTTGGCAAAGAGAGTATCTCCCGCAGGGAAGCTGCTACCATCAAATGTTTGCCCTCATTAGACTCCCCTCTGGAAGCGCTTTCACTGCAAGCTGCAGATTCCCTCCTAACAGCAAGCTTTAGGATAGGGTACTGAATTGTAACTTACTTTCGCCTAATAATGCGATTTTGGCAAAGAGAATATCTCCCGCAGGGAAGCTGCTACCATCAAATGTTTGCCCTCCTTAGACTCCCCTCTGGAAGCGCTTTCACTGCAAGCTGCAGATTCCCTCCTAACAGCAAGCTTTAGGATAGGGTACTGAATTGTAACTTAACTGCGGCTAATAATGCGATTTTGGCAAAGAGAATATCTCCCGCAGGGAAGCTGTTACCATCAAATGTTTGCCCTCATTAGACTCCCCTCTGGAAGCGCTTGCACTGCAAGCTGCAGATTCCCTCCTAACAGCAAGGTTTAGGATAGGGTACTGAATTGTAACTTACTTTCGCCTAATAATGCGATTTTGGCAAAGAGAGTATCTCCCGCAGGGAAGCTGCTACCATCAAATATTTGCCCTCATTAGACTCCCCTCTAGAAGCGCTTTCACTGCAAGCTGCAGATTCCCTCCTAACAGCAAGTTTAGGATAGGGTACTGAATTGTAACTTACTTTCGCCTAATAATGCGATTTTGGCAAAGAGAGTATCTCCCGCAGGGAAGCTGCTACCATCAAATATTTGCCCTCATTAGACTCCCCTCTGGAAGCGCTTTCACTGCAAGCTGCAGATTCCCTCCTAACAGCAAGCTTTAGGATAGTGTACTGAATTGTAGCTTAACTGCGGCTAATAAGGCGATTTTGGCAAAGAGAATATCTCCCGCAGGGAAGCTGCTACCATCAAATGTTTGCCCTCATTAGACTCCCCTCTGGAAGCACTTTCACTGCAAGCTGCAGATTCCCTCCTAACAGCAAGCTTTAGGATAGGGTACTGAATTGTAACTGAACTGCGGCTAATAAGGCGATATTGGCAAAGAGAATATCTCCCGCAGGGAAGCTACTACCATCAAATGTTTCCCCTCGTTAGACTCCCCTCTGGAAGCGCTTTCACTGCAAGCGGCAGATTCCCTCCTAACAGCAAGCTTTAGGATAGGGTACTGAATTGTAACTTACTTTCGCCTAATAATGCGATTTTGGCAAAGAGAGTATCTCCCGCAGGGAAGCTGCTACCATCAAATGTTTGCCCTCATTAGACTCCCCTCTGGAAGCGCTTTCACTGCAAGCTGCAGATTCCCTCCTAACAGCAAGGTTTAGGATAGGGTACTGAATTGTAACTTACTTTCGCCTAATAATGCGATTTTGGCAAAGAGAGTATCTCCCGCAGGGAAGCTGCTACCATCAAATGTTTGCCCTCCTTAGACTCCCCTCTGGAAGCGCCTTCACTGCAAGCTGCAGATTCCCTCCTAACAGCAAGCTTTAGGATAGGGTACTGAATTGTACTTAACTGCGGCTAATAAGGCGATTTTGGCAAAGAGAATATTTCCCGCAGGGAAGCTGTTACCATCAAATGTTTGCCCTCATTAGACTCCCCTCTGGAAGCGCTTTCACTGCAAGCTGCAGATTCCCTCCTAACAGCAAGCTTTAGGATAGGGTACTGAATTGTAACTTACTTTCGCCTAATAATGCGATTTTGGCAAAGAGAGTATCTCCCGCAGGGAAGCTGCTACCATCAAATATTTGCCCTCATTAGACTCCCCTCTGGAAGCGCTTTCACTGCAAGCTGCAGATTCCCTCCTAACAGCAAGCTTTAGGATAAGGTACTGAATTGTAACTTACTTTCGTCTAATAATGCGATTTTGGCAAAGAGAGTATCTCCCGCAGGGAAGCTGCTACCATCAAATGTTTGCCCTCATTAGACTCCCCTCTGGAAGCGCTTTCACTGCAAGCTGCAGATTCCATCCTAACAGCAAGCTTTAGGATAGGGTACTGAATTGTAACTTAACTACGGCTAATAATGCGATTTTGGCAAAGAGACTATCTCCCGCAGGGAAGCTGCTACCATCAAATGTTTGCCCTCATTAGACTCCCCTCTGGAAGCGCTTTCACTGCAAGCTGCAGATTCCCTCCTAACAGCAAGCTTTAGGATAGTGTACTGAATTGTATCTTACTATCGCCTAATAATGCGATTTTGGCAAAGAGAGTATCTCCCGCAGGGAAGCTGCTACCATCAAATGTTTGCCCTCGTTAGACTCCCCTCTGGAAGCGCTTTCACTGCAAGCTGCAGATTCCCTCCTAACAGCAAGCTTTAGGATAGGGTACTGAATTGTATCTTAACTGCGGCTAATAATGCGATTTTTTAAAGAGAGTATCTCCCGCAGGGAAGCTGCTACCATCAAATGTTGGCCCTCATTAGACTCCCCTCTGGAAGCGCTTTCACTGCAAGCTGCAGATTCCCTCCTAACAGCAAGCTGTAGGATAGGGTACTGAATTGTATCTTAACTGCGTCTAATAAGGCGATTTTTTCAAAGAGAATATCTCCCGCAGGGAAGCTGCTACCATCAAATGTTTGCCCTCATTAGACTCCCCTCTGGAAGCGCTTTGACTGCAAGCTGCAGATTCCCTCCTAACAGCAATGTTTTGGATAGTGTACTGAATTGTAACTTACTTTCGCCTAATAATGCGATTTTGGGAAAGAGAGTATCTCCCGCAGGGAAGCTGCTACCATCAAATGTTTGCCCTCATTAGACTCCCCTCTGGAAGCGCTTTCACTGCAAGCTGCAGATTCCCTCCTAACAGCAAGCTTTAGGATAGGGTACTGAATCGTATCTTAACTGCGTCTAATAAGGCGATTTTGGCAAAGAGAATATCTCCCGCAGGGAAGCTGCTACCATCAAATGTTTGCCCTTATTAGACTCCCCTCTGGAAGCGCTTTCACTGCAAGCTGCAGATTCCCTCCTAACAGCAAGCTTTAGGATAGGGTACTGAATTGTAACTTACTTTAGCGTAATAATGCGATTTTAGCAAAGAAAGTATCTCCCGCAGAGAAGCTGCTACCATCAAATATTTGCCCTCATTAGACTCCCCTCTGGAAGCGCTTTCACTGCAAACTGCAGATTCCCTCCTAACAGCAAGCTTTAGGATAAGGTACTGAATTGTACCTTACTCTCGCCTAATAATGCGATTTTGGCAAAGAGAGTATCTCCCGCAGGGAAGCTGCTACCATCAAATGTTTGCCCTCGTTAGACTCCTCTCTGGAAGCGCTTTCACTGCAAGCTGCAGATTCCCTCCTAACAGCAAGCTTTAGGATAGGGTACTGAATTGTAACTTACTTTCGCCTAATAATGCGATTTTGGCAAAGAGAGTATCTCCTGCAGGGAAGCTGCTACCATCAAATGTTTGCCCTCATTAGACTCCCCTCTGGAAGCGCTTTCACTGCAAGCTGCAGATTCCCTCCTAACAGCAAGCTTTAGGATAGGGTACTGAATTGTAACTTACTTTCGCCTAATAATGCGATTTTGGCAAAGAGAGTATCTCCCGCAGGGAAGCTGCTACCATCAAATGTTTGCCCTCATTAGACTCCCCTCTGGAAGCGCTTTCACTGCAAGCTGCAGATTCCCTCCTAACAGCAAGCTTTAGGATAGGGTACTGAATTGTAACTTACTTTCGCCTAATAATGCGATTTTGGCAAAGAGACTATCTCCCGCAGGGAAGCTGCTACCATCAAATGTTTGCCCTCATTAGACTCCCCTCTGGAAGCGCTTTCACTGCAAGCTGCAGATTCCCTCTAACAGCAAGCTTTAGGATAGGGTACTGAATTGTAACTTACTTTCGCCTAATAATGCGATTTTGCAAAGAGAGTATCTCCCGCAGGGAAGCTGCTACCATCAAATGTTTGCCCTCATTAGACTCCCCTCTGGAAGCGCTTTCACTGCAAGCTGCAGATTCCCTCCTAACAGCAAGCTTTAGGATAGGGTACTGAATTGAAACTTACTTTCGCATAATAATGTGATTTTGGCAAAGAGAGTATCTCCCGCAGGGAAGCTGCTACCATCAAATGTTTGCCCTCATTAGACTCCCCTCTGGATGCGCTTTCACTGCAAGCTGCAGATTCCCTCCTACCAGCAAGCTTTAGGATAGGGTACTGAATTGTATCTTAACTGCGGCTAATAAGGCGAAATTGGAAAAGAGAGTATCTCCCGCAGGGAAGCTGCTACCATCAAATGTTTGCCCTCGTTAGACTCCCCTCTGGAAGCGCTTTCACTGCAAGCTGCAGATTCCCTCCTAACAGCAAGCTTTAGGATAGGGTACTGAATTGTATCTTAACTGCGGCTAATAATGCGATTTTTGCAAAGAGAGTATCTCCCGCAGGGAAGCTGCTACCATCAAATATTTGCCCTCATTAGATTCCCCTCTGGAAGCGCTTTCACTGCAAGCTGCAGATTCCCTCCTAACAGCAAGCTTTAGGATAGGGTACTGAATTGTAACTTAACTGCGGCTAATAATGCGATTTTGGCAAAGAGAATATCTCCCGCAGGGAAGCTGTTACCATCAAATGTTTGCCCTCATTAGACTCCCCTCTGGAAGCGCTTGCACTGCAAGCTGCAGATTCCCTCCTAACAGCAAGCTTTAGGATAGTGTACTGAATTGTAGCTTAACTGCGGCTAATAAGGCGATTTTGGCAAAGAGAATATCTCCCGCAGGGAAGCTGCTACCATCAAATGTTTGCCCTCATTAGACTCCCCTCTGGAAGCACTTTCACTGCAAGCTGCAGATTCCCTCCTAACAGCAAGCTTTAGGATAGGGTACTGAATTGTAACTGAACTGCGGCTAATAAGGCGATATTGGCAAAGAGAATATCTCCCGCAGGGAAGCTACTACCATCAAATGTTTCCCCTCGTTAGACTCCCCTCTGGAAGCGCTTTCACTGCAAGCGGCAGATTCCCTCCTAACAGCAAGCTTTAGGATAGGGTACTGAATTGTAACTTACTTTCGCCTAATAATGCGATTTTGGCAAAGAGAGTATCTCCCGCAGGGAAGCTGCTACCATCAAATGTTTGCCCTCATTAGACTCCCCTCTGGAAGCGCTTTCACTGCAAGCTGCAGATTCCCTCCTAACAGCAAGGTTTAGGATAGGGTACTGAATTGTAACTTACTTTCGCCTAATAATGCGATTTTGGCAAAGAGAGTATCTCCCGCAGGGAAGCTGCTACCATCAAATGTTTGCCCTCCTTAGACTCCCCTCTGGAAGCGCTTTCACTGCAAGCTGCAGATTCCCTCCTAACAGCAAGCTTTAGGATAGGGTACTGAATTGTACTTAACTGCGGCTAATAAGGCGATTTTGGCAAAGAGAATATTTCCCGCAGGGAAGCTGTTACCATCAAATGTTTGCCCTCATTAGACTCCCCTCTGGAAGCGCTTTCACTGCAAGCTGCAGATTCCATCCTAACAGCAAGCTTTAGGATAGGGTACTGAATTGTAACTTAACTACGGCTAATAATGCGATTTTGGCAAAGAGACTATCTCCCGCAGGGAAGCTGCTACCATCAAATGTTTGCCCTCATTAGACTCCCCTCTGGAAGCGCTTTCACTGCAAGCTGCAGATTCCCTCCTAACAGCAAGCTTTAGGATAGTGTACTGAATTGTATCTTACTATCGCCTAATAATGCGATTTTGGCAAAGAGAGTATCTCCCGCAGGGAAGCTGCTACCATCAAATGTTTGCCCTCGTTAGACTCCCCTCTGGAAGCGCTTTCACTGCAAGCTGCAGATTCCCTCCTAACAGCAAGCTTTAGGATAGGGTACTGAATTGTATCTTAACTGCGGCTAATAATGCGATTTTTTAAAGAGAGTATCTCCCGCAGGGAAGCTGCTACCATCAAATGTTTGCCCTCGTTAGACTCCCCTCTGGAAGCGCTTTCACTGCAAGCTGCAGATTCCCTCCTAACAGCAAGCTTTAGGATAGGGTACTGAATTGTAACTTACTTTCGCCTAATAATGCGATTTTGGCAAAGAGAGTATCTCCCGCAGGGAAGCTGCTACCATCAAATGCTTGCCCTCATTAGACTCCCCTCTGGAAGCGCTTTCACTGCAAGCTGCAGACTCCCTCCTAACAGCAAGCTTTAGGATAGGGTACTGAATTGTATCTTACTATCGCCTAATAATGCGATTTTGGCAAAGAGAGTATCTCCCGCAGGGAAGCTGCTACCATCAAATATTTGCCCTCATTAGATTCCCCTCTGGAAGCGCTTTCAATGCAAGCTTCAGATTCCCTCCTAACAGCAAGCTTTAGGATAGGGCACTGAATTGTAACTTACTTTCGCCTAATAATGCGATTTTGGCAAAGAGAGTATCTCCCGCAGGGAAGCTGCTAACATCAAATGTTTGCCCTCAATAGACTCCCCTCCGGAAGCGCTTTCACTGCAAGCTGCAGATTCCCTCCTAACAGCAAGCTTTAGGATAGGGTACTGATTTGTAACTTATTTTCGCCTAATAATGCGATTTTGTAAAAGAGAGTATCTCCCGCAGGGAAGCTGCTACCATCAAATGTTTGCCCTCCTTAGACTCCCCTCTGGAAGCGCTTTCACTGCAAGCTGCAGATTCCCTCCTAACAGCAAGCTTTAGGATAGGGTACTGAATTGTAACTTAACTGCGGCTAATAATGCGATTTTTGCAAAGAGAGTATCTCCCGCAGGGAAGCTGCTACCATCAAATGTTTGCCCTCCTTAGACTCCCCTCTGGAAGCGCTTTCACTGCAAGCTGCAGATTCCCTCCTAACAGCAAGCTTTAGGATAGGGTACTGAATTGTAACTTACTTTCGCCTAATAATGCGATTTTGGCAAAGAGAATATCTCCCGCAGGGAAGCTGCTACCATCAAATGTTTGCCCTCATTAGACTCCCCTCTGGAAGCGCTTTCACTGCAAGCTGCAGACTCCCTCCTAACAGCAAGCTTTAGGATAGGGTACTGAATTGTATCTTACTATCGTCTAATAATGCGATTTTGGCAAAGAGAGTATCTCCCGCAGGGAAGCTGCTACCATCAAATGTTTGCCCTCATTAGATTCCCCTCTGGAAGCGCTTTCACTGCAAGCTGCAGATTCCCTCCTAACAGCAAGCTTTAGGATAGGGTACTGAATTGTAACTTACTTTCGCCTAATAATGCGATTTTGGCAAAGACACTATCTCCCGCAGGGAAGCTGCTACCATCAAATATTTGCCCTCATTAGATTCCCCTCTGGAAGCGCTTTCACTGCAAGCTGCAGATTCCCTCCTAACAGCAAGCTTTAGGATAGGATCCTGAATTGTAACTTACTTTCGCCTAATAATGCGATTTTTGCAAAGAGAGTATCTCCCGCAGGGAAGCTGCTACCATCAAATGTTTGCCCTCATTACACTCCCCTCTGGAAGCGCTTTCACTGCAAGCTGCAGATTCCCTCCTAACAGCAAGCTTTAGGATAGGGTACTGAATTGTATCTTAACTGCGGCTAATAATGCAATTTTGGCAAAGAGACTATCTCCCGCAGGGAAGCTGCTACCATCAAATGTTTGCCCTCATTAGACTCCCCTCTGGAAGTGCTTACACTGCAAGCTGCAGATTCCCTCCTAACAGCAAGCTTTAGGATAGGGTACTGAATTGTAACTTACTTTCGCCTAATAATGCGATTTTGGCAAAGAGAGTATCTCCCGCAGGGAAGCTGCTACCATCAAATATTTGCCCTCATTAGACTCCCCTCTGGAAGCGCTTTCAATGCAAGCTGCAGATTCCCTCCTAACAGCAAGCTTTAGGATAGGGTACTGAATTGTAACTTACTTTCGCCTAATAATGCGATTTTGGCAAAGAGAGTATCACCCGCAGGGAAGCTGCTACCATCAAATGTTTGCCCTCATTAGACTCCCCTCTGGAAGCGCTTTCACTGCAAGCTGCAGATTCCCTTCTAACAGCAAGCTGTAGGACAGAGTACTGAATTGTAACTTAACTGAGGATAATAAGGCGATTATGGCAAAGAGAATATCTCCAGCAGGGAAGCTGCTACCATCAAATGCTTGCCCTCATTAGACTCCCCTCTGGAAGCGCTTTCACTACAAGCTGCAGATTCCCTCCTAACAGCAAGCTTTAGGATAGGGTACTGAATTGTAACTTACTTTCGCCTAATAATGCGATTTTGGCAAAGAGAGTATCTCCCGCAGGGAAGCTGCTAACATCAAATGTTTGCCCTCATTAGACTCCCCTCTGGAAGCGCTTTCACTGCAAGCTGCAGATTCCCTCCTAACAGCAAGCTTTAGGATAGGGTACTGAATTGTAGCTTAACTGCGGCTAATAAGGCGATTTTGGCAAAGAGAATATCTCCCGCAGGGAAGCTGCTACCATCAAATGTTTGCCCTCATTAGACTCCCCTCTGGAAGCACTTTCACTGCAAGCTGCAGATTCCCTCCTAACAGCAAGCTTTAGGATAGTGTACTGAATTGTAACTTACTTTCGCCTAATAATGCGATTTTGGCAAAGAGAGTATCTCCCGCAGGGAAGCTGCTACCATCAAATGTTTGCCCTCATTAGACTCCCCTCTGGAAGCGCTTTCACTGCAAGCTGCAAATTACCTCCTAACAGCAAGCTTTAGGATAGGGTACTGAATTGTAACTTACTTTCGCCTAATAATGCGATTTTGGCAAAGAGAGTATCTCCCGCAGGGAAGCTGCTACCATCAAATGTTTGCCCTCATTACACTCCTCTCTGGAAGCGCTTTCACTGCAAGCTGCAGATTCCCTCCTAACAGCAAGCTTTAGGATAGGGCACTGAATTGTAACTTAACTGCGGCTAATAATGCGATTTTGGCAAAGAGAGTATCTCCCGCAGGGAAGCTGCTACCATCAAATGTTTGCCCTCATTAGACTCCCCTCTGGAAGCGCTTTCACTGCAAGCTGCAGATTCCCTCCTAACAGTAAGCTGTAGGATAGGGTACTGAATTGTAACTTACTTTCGCCTAATAATGCGATTTTGGCAAAGAGACTATCTCCCGCAGGGAAGCTGCTACCATCAAATATTTGCCCTCATTAGATTCCCCTCTGGAAGCGCTTTCACTGCAAGCTGCAGATTCCCTCCTAACAGCAAGCTTTAGGATAGGGTACTGAATTGTAACTTAACTGCGGCTAATAAGGCGATTAAGGCAAAGAGAGTATCTCCCGCAGGGAAGCTGCTACCATCAAATGTTTGCCCTCATTAGACTCCCCTCTGGAAGCGCTTTGACTGCAAGCTGCAGATTCCCTCCTAACAGCAAGCTTTAGGATAGGGTACTGAATTGTAACTTACTTTCGCCTAATAATGCTATTTTGGCAAAGAGAGTATCTCCCGCAGGGAAGCTGCTACCATCAAATGTTTGCCCTCATTAGACTCCCCTCTGGAAGCGCTTTCACTGCAAGCTGCAGATTCCCTCCTAACAGCAAGCTTTAGGATAGGGTACTGAATTGTAACTTACTTTCGCCTAATAATGCGATTTTGGCAAAGAGAGTATCTCCCGCAGGGAAGCTGCTACCATCAAATATTTGCCCTCATTAGATTCCCCTCTGGAAGCACTTTCACTGCAAGCTGCAGATTCCCTCCTAACAGCAAGCTTTAGGATAGGGCACTGAATTGTAACTTAACTGCGGCTAATAATGCGATTTTGGCAAAGAGACTATCTCCCGCAGGGAAGCTGCTACCATCAAATGTTTGCCCTCCTTAGACTCCCCTCCGGAAGCGCTTTCACTGCAAGCTGCAGATTCCCTCCTAACAGCAAGCTTTAGGATAGGGTACTGAATTGTAACTTACTTTCTCCTAATAATGCGATTTTTGAAAATAGAGTATCTCCCGCAGGGAAGCTGCTACCATCAAATGTTTGCCCTCATTAGACTCCCCTCTGGAAGCGCTTTGACTGCAAGCTGCAGATTCCCTCCTAACAGCAAGCTTTAGGATAGGGTACTGAATTGTAACTTACTTTCGCCTAATAATGCGATTTTGGCAAAGAGAGTATCTCCCGCAGGGAAGCTGCTACCATCAAATGCTTGCCCTCATTAGACTCCCCTCTGGAAGCGCTTTCACTGCAAGCTGCAGATTCCCTCCTAACAGCAAGCTTTAGGATAGGGTACTGAATTGTAACTTAACTGCGGCTAATAATGCGATTTTGGCAAAGAGACTATCTCACGCAGGGAAGCTGCTACCATCAAATGTTTGCCCTCGTTAGACTCCCCTCTGGAAGCGCTTTCACTGCAAGCTGCAGATTCCCTCCTAACAGCAAGCTTTAGGATAGGGTACTGAATTGTATCTTAACTGCGTCTAATAAGGCTTTTTTTTCAAAGAGAATATCTCCCGCAGGGAAGCTGCTACCATCAAATGTTTGCCCTCATTAGACTCCCCTCTGGAAGCGCTTTCACTGCAAGCGGCAGATTCCCTCCTAACAGCAAGCTTTAGGATAGGGTACTGAATTGTAACTTACTTTCGCCTAATAATGCGATTTTGGCAAAGAGAGTATCTCCCGCAGGGAAGCTGCTACCATCAAATATTTGCCCTCATTAGATTCCCCTCTGGAAGCACTTTCACTGCAAGCTGCAGATTCCCTCCTAACAGCAAGCTTTAGGATAGGGCACTGAATTGTAACTTAACTGCGGCTAATAATGCGATTTTGGCAAAGAGACTATCTCCCGCAGGGAAGCTGCTACCATCAAATGTTTGCCCTCCTTAGACTCCCCTCCGGAAGCGCTTTCACTGCAAGCTGCAGATTCCCTCCTAACAGCAAGCTTTAGGATAGGGTACTGAATTGTAACTTACTTTCTCCTAAAAATGCGATTTTTGAAAATAGAGTATCTCCCGCAGGGAAGCTGCTACCATCAAATGTTTGCCCTCATTAGACTCCCCTCTGGAAGCGCTTTGACTGCAAGCTGCAGATTCCCTCCTAACAGCAAGCTTTAGGATAGGGTACTGAATTGTAACTTACTTTCGCCTAATAATGCGATTTTGGCAAAGAGAGTATCTCCCGCAGGGAAGCTGCTACCATCAAATGCTTGCCCTCATTAGACTCCCCTCTGGAAGCGCTTTCACTGCAAGCTGCAGATTCCCTCCTAACAGCAAGCTTTAGGATAGGGTACTGAATTGTAACTTAACTGCGGCTAATAATGCGATTTTGGCAAAGAGACTATCTCACGCAGGGAAGCTGCTACCATCAAATGTTTGCCCTCGTTAGACTCCCCTCTGGAAGCGCTTTCACTGCAAGCTGCAGATTCCCTCCTAACAGCAAGCTTTAGGATAGGGTACTGAATTGTATCTTAACTGCGGCTAATAATGCGATTTTTTAAAGAGAGTATCTCCCGCAGGGAAGCTGCTACCATCAAATGTTGGCCCTCATTAGACTCCCCTCTGGAAGCGCTTTCACTGCAAGCTGCAGATTCCCTCCTAACAGCAAGCTTTAGGATAGGGTACTGAATTGTAACTTACTTTCGCCTAATAATGCGATTTTGGCAAAGAGACTATCTCCCGCAGGGAAGCTGCTACCATCAAATATTTGCCCTCATTAGATTCCCCTCTGGAAGCGCTTTCACTGCAAGCTGCAGATTCCCTCCTAACAGCAAGCTTTAGGATAGGGCACTGAATTGTAACTTAACTGCGGCTAATAATGCGATTTTGGCAAAGAGACTATCTCCCGCAGGGAAGCTGCTACCATCAAATGTTTGCCCTCATTAGACTCCCCTCTGGAAGCGCTTTCACTGCAAGCTGCAGATTCCCTCCTACCAGCAAGCTTTAGGATAGGGTACTGAATTGTATCTTAACTGCGGCTAATAAGGCGAAATTGGAAAAGAGAGTATCTCCCGCAGGGAAGCTGCTACCATCAAATGTTTGCCCTCGTTAGACTCCGCTCTGGAAGCGCTTTCACTGCAAGCTGCAGATTCCCTCCTAACAGCAAGCTTTAGGATAGGGTACTGAATTGTAACTTAACTACGGCTAATAATGCGATTTTGGCAAAGAGAGTATCTCCCGCAGGGAAGCTGCTACCATCAAATGTTGGCCTTCATTAGACTCCCCTCTGGAAGCGCTTTCACTGCAAGCTGCAGATTCCCTCCTAACAGCAAGCTGTAGGATAGGGTACTGAATTGTATCTTAACTGCGTCTAATAAGGCGATTTTGTCAAAGAGAATATCTCCCGCAGGGAAGCTGCTACCATCAATATTTGCCCTCATTAGACTCCCCTCTGGAAGCGCTTTCACTGCAAGCGGCAGATTCCCTCCTAACAGCAAGCTTTAGGATAGGGTACTGAATTGTAACTTACTTTCGCCTAATAATGCGATTTTGGCAAAGAGAATATCTCCCGCAGGGAAGCTGCTACCATCAAATGTTTGCCCTCATTAGACTCCCCTCTGGAAGCGCTTTCACTGCAAGCTGCAGATTCCCTCCTAACAGCAAGCTTTAGGATAGGGTACTGAATTGTAACTTACTTTCGCCTAATAATGCGATTTTGGCAAAGAGAGTATCTCCCGCAGGGAAGCTGCTACCATCAAATGTTTGCCCTCATTAGACTCCCCTCTGGAAGCGCTTTCACTGCAAGCTGCAGATTCCCTCCTAACAGCAAGCTTTAGGATAGTGTACTGAATTGTAACTTACTTTCGCCTAATAATGCGATTTTGGCAAAGAGACTATCTCCCGCAGGGAAGCTGCTACCATCAAATGTTTGCCCTCATTAGACTCCCCTCTGGAAGCGCTTTCACTGCAAGCTGCAGATTCCCTCCTAACAGCAAGCTTTAGGATAGGGTACTGAATTGTAACTTACTTTCGCCTAATAATGCGATTTTGGCAAAGAGACTATCTCCCGCAGGGAAGCTGCTACCATCAAATATTTGCCCTCATTAGATTCCCCTCTGGAAGCGCTTTCACTGCAAGCTGCAGATTCCCTCCTAACAGCAAGCTTTAGGATAGAGTCCTGAATTGTAACTTACTTTCGCCTAATAATGCGATTTTGGCAAAGAGAGTATCTCCCGCAGGGAAGCTGCTACCATCAAATGTTTGCCCTCATTAGACTCCCCTCTGGAAGCGCTTTCACTGCAAGCTGCAGATTCCCTCCTAACAGCAAGCTTTAGGATAGGGTACTGAATTGTAACTTACTTTCGCATAATAATGCGATTTTGGCAAAGAGAGTATCTCCCGCAGGGAAGCTGCTACCATCAAATGCTTGCCCTCATTAGACTCCCCTCTGGAAGCGCTTTCACTGCAAGCTGCAGATTCCCTCCTAACAGCAAGCTTTAGGATAGGGTACTGAATTGTAACTTAACTGCGGCTAATAAGGAGATTTTGGCAAAGAGATTATCTCCCGCAGGGAAGCTGCTACCATCAAATGTTTGCCCTCATTAGACTCCCCTCTGGAAGTGCTTTCACTGCAAGCTGCAGATTCCCTCCTAACAGCAAGCTTTAGGATAGGGTACTGAATTGTAACTTACTTTCGCCTAATAACGCGATTATGGCAAAGAGATTATCTCCCGCAGGGAAGATGCTACCATCAAATATTTGCCCTCATTAGATTCCCCTCTGGAAGCGCTTTCACTGCAAGCTGCAGATTCCCTCCTAACAGCAAGCTTTAGGATAGGGTACTGAATTGTATCTTACTTTCGCGTAATAATGCGATTTTAGCAAAGAGATTATCTCCCGCAGGGAAGCTGCTACCATCAAATGTTTGCCCTCATTAGACTCCCCTCTGGAAGCGCTTTCACTGCAAGCTGCAGATTCCGTCCTAACAGCAAGCTTTAGGATAGGGTACTGAATTGTAACTTACTTTCGCCTAATAATGCGATTTTGGCAAAGAGAGTATCTCCCGCAGGGAAGCTGCTACCATCAAATATTTGCCCTCATTAGACTCCCCTCTGGAAGCGCTTTCACTGCAAGCTGCAGATTCCCTCCTAACAGCAAGCTTTAGGATAGGGTACTGAATTGTAACTTACTTTCGCCTAATAATGCGATTTTGGCAAAGAGAGTATCTCCCGCAGGGAAGCTGCTACCATCAAATGTTTGCCCTCATTAGACTCCCCTCTGGAAGCGCTTTCACTGCAAGCTGCAGATTCCCTCCTAACAGCAAGCTTTAGGATAGGGTACTGAATTGTAACTTAACTGCGGCTAATAAGGCGATTTTGTCAAAGAGAATATCTCCCGCAGGGAAGCTGCTACCATCAAATGTTTGCCCTCCTTAGACTCCCCTCTGGAAGCGCTTTCACTGCAAGCTGCAGATTCCCTCCTAACAGCAAGCTTTAGGATAGGGTACTGAATTGTAACTTACTTTCGCCTAATAATGCAATTTTGGCAAAGAGAATATCTCCCGCAGGGAAGCTGCTAACATCAAATGTTTGCCCTCATTAGACTCCCCTCTGGAAGCGCTTTCACTGCAAGCTGCAGACTCCCTCCTAACAGCAAGCTTTAGGATAGGGTACTGAATTGTATCTTACTATCGTCTAATAATGCGATTTTGGCAAAGAGAGTATCTCCCGCAGGGAAGCTGCTACCATCAAATGTTTGCCCTCATTAGATTCCCCTCTGGAAGCGCTTTCACTGCAAGCTGCAGATTCCCTCCTAACAGCAAGCTTTAGGATAGGGTACTGAATTGTAACTTACTTTCGCCTAATAATGCGATTTTGGCAAAGAGAGTATCTCCCGCAGGGAAGCTGCTACCATCAAATGTTTGCCCTCGTTAGACTCCCCTCTGGAAGCGCTTTCACTGCAAGCTGCAGATTCCCTCCTAACAGCAAGCTTTAGGATAAGGTACTGAATTGTATCTTAATTTCGCCTAATAATGCGATTTTGGCAAAGAGAGTATCTCCCGCAGGGAATCTGATACCATCAAATGTTTGCCCTCATTAGACTCCCCTCTGGAAGCGCTTTCACTGCAAGCTGCAGATTCCCTCCTAACAGCAAGCTTTAGGATAGGGTACTGAATTGTAACATAACTGCGGCTATTAAGGCGATTTGGCAAAGAGAATATCTCCCGCAGGGAAGCTGCTACCATCAAATATTTGCCCTCATTAGACTCCCCTCTGGAAGCGCTTTCACTGCAAGCTGCAGATTCCCTCCTAACAGCAAGCTTTAGGATAGGGTACTGAATTGTAACTTACTTTCTCCTATTAATGCAATTTTTGCAAAGAGACTATCTCCCGCAGGGAAGCTGCTACCATCAAATGTTTGCCCTCATTAGACTCCCCTCTGGAAGCGCTTTCACTGCAAGCTGCAGATTCCCTCCTAACAGCAAGCTTTAGGATATGGTACTGAATTGTATCTTACTTTCGCCTAATAATGCGATTTTGGCAAAGAGAGTATCTCCCTCAGGGAAGCTGTTACCATCAAATGTTTGCCCTCATTAGACTCCCCTCTGGAAGCGCTTTCACTGCAAGCTGCAGATTCCCTCCTAACAGCAAGCTTTAGGAGAAATTACTGAATTGTAACTTACTTTCGCCTAATAATGCGATTTTGGCAAAGAGAGTATCTCCCTCAGGGAAGCTGTTACCATCAAATGTTTGCCCTCATTAGACTCCCCTCTGGAAGCGCTTTCACTGCAAGCTGCAGATTCCCTCCTAACAGCAAGCTTTAGGATAGGGTACTGAATTGTAATTTAACTGCGGCTAATAAGGCGATTTGGCAAAGAGAATATCTCCCGCAGGGAAGCTGCTACCATCAAATGTTTGCCCTCATTAGACTCCCCTCTGGAAACGCTTTCACTGCAAGCTGCAGATTCCCTCCTAACAGCAAGCTTTAGGATAGGGTACTGAATTGTAACTTACTTTCGCCTAATAATGCGATTTTGGCAAAGAGATTATCTCCCGCAGGGAAGCTGCTACCATCAAATATTTGCCCTCATTAGACTCCCCTCTGGAAGCGCTTTCACTGCAAGCTGCAGATTCCCTCCTAACAGCAAGCTTTAGGATAGGGTACTGAATTGTAACTTACTTTCGCCTAATAATGCGATTTTGGCAAGGAGAGTATCACCCGCAGGGAAGCTGCTAACATCAAATGTTTGCCCTCATTAGACTCCCCTCTGGAAGCGCTTTCACTGCAAGCTGCAGATTCCCTTCTAACAGCAAGCTGTAGGACAGTGTACTGAATTGTAACTTAACTGAGGCTAATAAGGCGATTATGGCAAAGAGAATATCTCCAGCAGGGAAGCTGCTCCATCAAATGTTTGCCCTCATTAGACTCCCCTCTGGAAGCGCTTTCACTGCAAGCTGCAGATTCCCTCCTAACAGCAAGCTTTAGGATAGGGTACTGAATTGTAACTTACTTTCGCCTAATAATGCGATTTTGGCAAAGAGAGTATCTCCCGCAGGGAAGCTGCTACCATCAAATATTTGCCCTCTTTAGACTCCCCTCTGGAAGCGCTTTCACTGCAAGCTGCAGATTCCCTCCTAACAGCAAGCTTTAGCATACGGTACTGAATTGTAACTTACTTTCGCCTAATAATGCAATTTTTGCAAAGAGACTATCTCCCGCAGGGAAGCTGCTACCATCAAATGTTTGCCCTCATTAGACTCCCCTCTGGAAGCGCTTTCACTGCAAGCTGCAGATTCCCTCCTAACAGCAAGCTTTAGGATAGGGTACTGAATTGTAACTTACTTTCGCCTAATAATGCGATTTTGGCAAAGAGAGTATCTCCCGCAGGGAAGCTGTTACCATCAAATGTTTGCCCTCATTAGACTCCCCTTTGGAAGCGCTTTCACTGCAAGCTGCAGATTCCCTCCTAACAGCAAGCTTTAGGAGAAAGTACTGAATTGTAACTTACTTTCGCCTAATAATGCGATTTTGGCAAAGAGAGTATCTCCCGCAGGGAAGCTGCTACCATCAAATGTTTGCCCTCATTAGACTCCCCTCTGGAAGCGCTTTCACTGCAAGCTGCAGATTCCCTCCTAACAGCAAGCTTTAGGATAGGGTACTGAATTGTAACTTACTTTCGCCTAATAATGCGATTTTGGCAAAGAGAGTATCTCCCGCAGGGAAGCTGTTACCATCAAATGTTTGCCCTCGTTAGAATACCCTCTGGAAGCGCATTCACTGCAAGCTGCAGATTCCCTCCTAACAGCAAGCTTTAGGATAGGGTACTGAATTGTAACTTACTTTCGCATAATAATAATGCGATTTTGGCAAAGAGAGTATCTCCCGCAGGGAAGCTGCTACCATCAAATGTTTGCCCTCATTAGACTCCCCTCTGGAAGTGCTTTCACTGCAAGCTGCAGATTCCCTCCTAACAGCAAGCTTTAGGATAGGGTACTGAATTGTAAACTTACTTTCGCCTAATAATGCGATATTGGCAAAGAGAGTATCTCCCGCAGGGAAGCTGCTACCATCAAATGTTTGCCCTCATTAGACTCCCCTCTGGAAGCGCTTTCACTGCAAGCGGCAGATTCCCTCCTAACAGCAAGCTTTAGGATAGGGTACTGAATTGTAACTTAACTACGGCTAATAATGCGATTATGGCAAAGAGACGATCTCCCGCAGGGAAGATGCTACCATCAAATGTTTGCCCTCATTAGACTCCCCTCTGGAAGCGCTTTCACTGCAAGCTGCAAATTCCCTCCTAACAGCAAGCTTTAGGATAGGGTACTGAATTGTAACTTACTTTCGCCTAATAATGCGATTTTGGCAAAGAGAGTATCTCCCGCAGGGAAGCTGCTACCATCAAATGTTTGCCCTCATTACACTCCTCTCTGGAAGCGCTTTCACTGCAAGCTGCAGATTCCCTCCTAACAGCAAGCTTTAGGATAGGGCACTGAATTGTAACTTAACTGCGGCTAATAATGCGATTTTGGCAAAGAGAGTATCTCCCGCAGGGAAGCTGCTACCATCAAATGTTGGCCCTCATTAGACTCCCCTCTGGAAGCGCTTTCACTGCAAGCTGCAGATTCCCTCCTAACAGCAAGCTGTAGGATAGGGTACTGAATTGTATCTTAACTGCGTCTAATAAGGCGATTTTGGCAAAGAGAATATCTCCCGCAGGGAAGCTGTTACCATCAAATGTTTGCCCTCATTAGACTCCCCTCTGGAAGCGCTTTCACTGCAAGCTGCAAATTCCCTCCTAACAGCAAGCTTTAGGATAGGGTCCTGAATTGTAACTTACTTTCGCCTAATAATGCGATTTTGGCAAAGAGAGTATCTCCCGCAGGGAAGCTGCTACCATCAAATATTTGCCCTCATTAGATTCCCCTCTGGAAGCGCTTTCACTGCAAGCTGCAGATTCCCTCCTAACAGCAAGCTTTAGGATAGGGTAGTGAATTGTAACTTACTTTCGCCTAATAATGCGATTTTGGCAAAGAGAGTATCTCCCGCAGGGAAGCTGCTACCATCAAATGTTTGCCCTCGTTAGACTCCCCTCTGGAAGCGCTTTCACTGCAAGCTGCAGATTCCCTCCTAACAGCAAGCTTTAGGATAGGGTACTGAATTGTATCTTAACTGCGGCTAATAAGGCGATTTTGTCAAAGAGAATATCTCCCCCAGGGAAGCTGCTACCATCAAATGTTTGCCCTCAATAGACTCCCCTCTGGAAGCGCTTTCACTGCAAGCTGCAGATTCCCTCCTACCAGCAAGCTTTAGGATAGGGTACTGAATTGTATCTTACTATCGCCTAATAATGCGATTTTGGCAAAGAGAGTATCTCCCGCAGGGAAGCTGCTACCATCAAATGTTTGCCCTCGTTAGACTCCCCTCTGGAAGCGCTTTCACTGCAAGCTGCAGATTCCCTCCTAACAGCAAGCTTTAGGATAGGGTACTGAATTGTATCTTAACTGCGGCTAATAATGCGATTTTTGTAAAGAGAGTATCTCCCGCAGGGAAGCTGCTACCATCAAATGTTGGCCCTCATTAGACTCCCCTCTGGAAGCGCTTTCACTGCAATCTGCAGATTCCCTCCTACCAGCAAGCTTTAGGATAGGGTACTGAATTGTAACTTAACTGCGGCTAATAATGCGATTTTTGCAAAGAGAGTATCTCCCGCAGGGAAGCTGCTAACATCAAATATTTGCCCTCATTAGATTCCCCTCTGGAAGCGCTTTCACTGCAAGCTGCAGATTCCCTCCTAACAGCAAGCTTTAGGATAGGGTACTGAATTGTAACTTACTTTCGCCTAATAATGCGATTTTGGCAAAGAGAGTATCTCCCGCAGGGAAGCTGCTACCATCAAATGTTCGCCCTCGTTAGACTCCCCTCTGGAAGCGCTTTCACTGCAAGCTGCAGATTCCCTCCTAACAGCAAGCTTTAGGATAAGGTACTGAATTGTATCTTAATTTCGCCTAATAATGCGATTTTGGCAAAGAGACTATCTCCCGCAGGGAATCTGATACCATCAAATGTTTGCCCTCATTAGACTCCCCTCTGGAAGCGCTTTCACTGCAAGCTGCAGATTCCCTCCTAACAGCAAGCTTTAGGATAGGGTACTGAATTGTAACATAACTGCGGCTAATAAGGCGATTTGGCAAAGACAATATCTCCCGCAGGGAAGCTGCTACCATCAAATATTTGCCCTCATTAGACTCCCCTCTGGAAGCGCTTTCACTGCAAGCTGCAGATTCCCTCCTAACAGCAAGCTTTAGGATAGGGTACTGAATTGTAACTTACTTTCGCCTATTAATGCAATTTTTGCAAAGAGACTATCTCCCGCAGGGAAGCTGCTACCATCAAATGTTTGCCCTCATTAGACTCCCCTCTGGAAGCGCTTTCACTGCAAGCTGCAGATTCCCTCCTAACAGCAAGCTTTAGGATATGGTACTGAATTGTATCTTACTTTCGCCTAATAATGCGATTTTGGCAAAGAGAGTATCTCCCTCAGGGAAGCTGTTACCATCAAATGTTTGCCCTCATTAGACTCCCCTCTGGAAGCGCTTTCACTGCAAGCTGCAGATTCCCTCCTAACAGCAAGCTTTAGGAGAAAGTACTGAATTGTAACTTACTTTCGCCTAATAATGCGATTTTGGCAAAGAGAGTATCTCCCGCAGGGAAGCTGCTACCATCAAATGTTTGCCCTCATTAGACTCCCCTCTGGAAGTGCTTTCACTGCAAGCTGCAGATTCCCTCCTAACAGCAAGCTTTAGGATAGTGTACTGAATTGTAATTTAACTGCGGCTAATAAGGCGATTTGGCAAAGAGAATATCTCCCGCAGGGAAGCTGCTACCATCAAATGTTTGCCCTCATTAGACTCCCCTCTGGAAACGCTTTCACTGCAAGCTGCAGATTCCCTCCTAACAGCAAGCTTTAGGATAGGGTACTGAATTGTAACTTACTTTCGCCTAATAATGCGATTTTGGCAAAGAGATTATCTCCCGCAGGGAAGCTGCTACCATCAAATATTTGCCCTCATTAGACTCCCCTCTGGAAGCGCTTTCACTGCAAGCTGCAGATTCCCTCCTAACAGCAAGCTTTAGGATAGGGTACTGAATTGTAACTTACTTTCGCCTAATAATGCGATTTTGGCAAGGAGAGTATCACCCGCAGGGAAGCTGCTAACATCAAATGTTTGCCCTCATTAGACTCCCCTCTGGAAGCGCTTTCACTGCAAGCTGCAGATTCCCTCCTAACAGCAAGCTTTAGGATAGGGTACTGAATTGTAACTTACTTTCGCCTAATAATGCGATTTTGGCAAAGAGAGTATCTCCCGCAGGGAAGCTGCTACCATCAAATATTTGCCCTCATTAGACTCCCCTCTGGAAGCGCTTTCACTGCAAGCTGCAGATTCCCTCCTAACAGCAAGCTTTAGGATAGTGTACTGAATTGTAACTTACTTTCGCATAATAATGCGATTTTGGCAAAGAGACTATCTCCCGCAGGGAAGCTGCTACCATCAAATGTTTGCCCTCATTAGACTCCCCTCTGGAAGCGCATTCACTGCAAGCTGCAGATTCCCTCCTAACAGCAAGCTTTAGGATAGGGTACTGAATTGTAACTTACTTTCGCCTAATAATGCGATTTTGGCAAAGAGAGTATCTCCCGCAGGGAAGCTGCTACCATCAAATGTTTGCCCTCGTTAGACTCCCCTCTGGAAGCGCTTTCACTGCAAGCTGCAGATTCCCTCCTAACAGCAAGCTTTAGGATAAGGTACTGAATTGTAACTTAATTTCGCCTAATAATGCGATTTTGGCAAAGAGACTATCTCCCGCAGGGAATCTGATACCATCAAATGTTTGCCCTCATTAGACTCCCCTCTGGAAGCGCTTTCACTGCAAGCTGCAGATTCCCTCCTAACAGCAAGCTTTAGGATAGGGTACTGAATTGTAACATAACTGCGGCTAATAAGGCGATTTGGCAAAGAGAATATCTCCCGCAGGGAAGCTGCTACCATCAAATATTTGCCCTCATTAGACTCCCCTCTGGAAGCGCTTTCACTGCAAGCTGCAGATTCCCTCCTAACAGCAAGCTTTAGGATAGGGTACTGAATTGTAACTTACTTTCGCCTAATAATGCAATTTTTGCAAAGAGACTATGTCCCGCAGGGAAGCTGCTACCATCAAATGTTTGCCCTCCTTAGACTCCCCTCTGGAAGCGCTTTCACTGCAAGCTGCAGATTCCCTCCTAACAGCAAGCTTTAGGATAGGGTACTGAATTGTAACTTACTTTCGCCTAATAATGCGATTTTGGCAAAGAGAATATCTCCCGCAGGGAAGCTGTTACCATCAAATGTTTGCCCTCGTTAGAATACCCTCTGGAAGCGCATTCACTGCAAGCTGCAGATTCCCTCCTAACAGCAAGCTTTAGGATAGGGTACTGAATTGTAACTTACTTTCGCATAATAATAATGCGATTTTGGCAAAGAGAGTATCTCCCGCAGGGAAGCTGCTACCATCAAATGTTTGCCCTCATTAGACTCCCCTCTGGAAGTGCTTTCACTGCAAGCTGCAGATTCCCTCCTAACAGCAAGCTTTAGGATAGGGTACTGAATTGTAACTTACTTTCGCCTAATAATGCGATATTGGCAAAGAGAGTATCTCCCGCAGGGAAGCTGCTACCATCAAATGTTTGCCCTCATTAGACTCCCCTCTGGAAGCGCTTTCACTGCAAGCTGCAGATTCCCTCCTAACAGCAAGCTTTAGGATAGGGTACTGAATTGTAACTTAACTACGGCTAATAATGCGATTATGGCAAAGAGACGATCTCCCGCAGGGAAGATGCTACCATCAAATGTTTGCCCTCATTAGACTCCCCTCTGGAAGCGCTTTCACTGCAAGCTGCAAATTCCCTCCTAACAGCAAGCTTTAGGATAGGGTACTGAATTGTAACTTACTTTCGCCTAATAATGCGATTTTGGCAAAGAGAGTATCTCCCGCAGGGAAGCTGCTACCATCAAATGTTTGCCCTCATTACACTCCTCTCTGGAAGCGCTTTCACTGCAAGCTGCAGATTCCCTCCTAACAGCAAGCTTTAGGATAGGGCACTGAATTGTAACTTAACTGCGGCTAATAATGCGATTTTGGCAAAGAGAGTATCTCCCGCAGGGAAGCTGCTACCATCAAATGTTGGCCCTCATTAGACTCCCCTCTGGAAGCGCTTTCACTGCAAGCTGCAGATTCCCTCCTAACAGCAAGCTGTAGGATAGGGTACTGAATTGTATCTTAACTGCGTCTAATAAGGCGATTTTGGCAAAGAGAATATCTCCCGCAGGGAAGCTGTTACCATCAAATGTTTGCCCTCATTAGACTCCCCTCTGGAAGCGCTTTCACTGCAAGCGGCAGATTCCCTCCTAACAGCAAGCTTTAGGATAGGGTACTGAATTGTAACTTACTTTCGCCTAATAATGCGATTTTGGCAAAGAGAGTATCTCCCGCAGGGAAGCTGCTACCATCAAATATTTGCCCTCATTAGATTCCCCTCTGGAAGCGCTTTCACTGCAAGCTGCAGATTCCCTCCTAACAGCAAGCTTTAGGATAGTGTAGTGAATTGTAACTTAACTGCGGCTAATAATGCGATTTTGGCAAAGAGAGTATCTCCCGCAGGGAAGCTGCTACCATCAAATGTTTGCCCTCATTAGACTCCCCTCTGGAAGCGCTTTCACTGCAAGCTGCAGATTCCCTCATAACAGCAAGCTTTAGGATAGGGTACTGAATTGTAACTTACTTTCGCCTAATAATGCGATTTTGGCAAAGAGAGTATCTCCCGCAGGGAAGCTGCTACCATCAAATGTTTGCCCTCATTAGACTCCCCTCTGGAAGCGCTTTCACTGCAAGCTGCAGATTCCCTCCTAACAGCAAGCTTTAGGATAGGGTACTGAATTGTATCTTACTATCGCCTAATAATGCGATTTTGGCAAAGAGAGTATCTCCCGCAGGGAAGCTGCTACCATCAAATGTTTGCCCTCATTAGACTCCCCTCTGGAAGCGCTTTGACTGCAAGCTGCAGATTCCCTCCTAACAGCAAGCTTTAGGATAGGGTACTGAATTGTAACTTACTTTCGCCTAATAATGCGATTTTGGCAAAGAGAGTATCTCCCGCAGGGAAGCTGCTACCATCAAATGTTTGCCCTCGTTAGACTCCCCTCTGGAAGCGCTTTCACTGCAAGCTGCAGATTCCCTCCTAACAGCAATCTTTAGGATAGGGTACTGAATTGTATCTTAACTGCGGCTAATAATGCGATTTTTGTAAAGAGAGTATCTCCCGCAGGGAAGCTGCTACCATCAAATGTTGGCCCTCATTAGACTCCCCTCTGGAAGCGCTTTCACTGCAAGCTGCAGATACCCTCCTAACAGCAAGCTGTAGGATAGGGTACTGAATTGTATCTTAACTGCGTCTAATAAGGCGATTTTGTCAAAGAGAATATCTCCCCCAGGGAAGCTGCTACCATCAAATGTTTGCCCTCAATAGACTCCCCTCTGGAAGCGCTTTCACTGCAAGCTGCAGATTCCCTCCTAACAGCAAGCTTTAGGATAGGGTACTGAATTGTATCTTACTATCGCCTAATAATGCGATTTTGGCAAAGAGAGTATCTCCCGCAGGGAAGCTGCTACCATCAAATGTTTGCCCTCGTTAGACTCCCCTCTGGAAGCGCTTTCACTGCAAGCTGCAGATTCCCTCCTAACAGCAAGCTTTAGGATAGGGTACTTAATTGTATCTTAACTGCGGCTAATAATGCGATTTTTGTAAAGAGAGTATCTCCCGCAGGGAAGCTGCTACCATCAAATGTTGGCCCTCATTAGACTCCCCTCTGGAAGCGCTTTCACTGCAAGCTGCAGATTCCCTCCTAACAGCAAGCTGTAGGATAGGGTACTGAATTGTAACTTACTTTTGCCTAATAATGCGATTTTGTCAAAGAGAATATCTCCCCCAGGGAAGCTGCTACCATCAAATGTTTGCCCTCAATAGACTCCCCTCTGGAAGCGCTTTCACTGCAATCTGCAGATTCCCTCCTACCAGCAAGCTTTAGGATAGGGTACTGAATTGTATCTTAACTGCGGCTAATAAGGCGAAATTGGAAAAGAGAGTATCTCCCGCAGGGAAGCTGCTACCATCAAATGTTTGCCCTCGTTAGACTCCCCTCTGGAAGCGCTTTCACTGCAAGCTGCAGATTCCCTCCTAACAGCAAGCTTTAGGATAGGGTACTGAATTGTATCTTAACTGCGGCTAATAATGCGATTTTTGCAAAGAGAGTATCTCCCGCAGGGAAGCTGCTACCATCAAATATTTGCCCTCATTAGATTCCCCTCTGGAAGCGCTTTCACTGCAAGCTGCAGATTCCCTCCTAACAGCAAGCTTTAGGATAGGGTACTGAATTGTAACTTACTTTCGCCTAATAATGCGATTTTGGCAAAGAGAGTATCTCCCGCAGGGAAGCTGCTAACATCAAATGTTTGCCCTCATTAGACTCCCCTCTGGAAGCGCTTTGACTGCAAGCTGCAGATTCCCTCCTAACAGCAAGCTTTAGGATAGGGTACTGAATTGTAACTTACTTTCGCCTAATAATGCGATTTTGGCAAAGAGAGTATCTCCCGCAGGGAAGCTGCTACCATCAAATGTTTGCCCTCATTAGACTCCCCTCTGGAAGCGCTTTCACTGCAAGCTGCAGATTCCCTCCTAACAGCAAGCTTTAGGATAGGGTACTGAATTGTGACTTAACTGCGGCTAATAATGCGATTATGGCAAAGAGAGTATCTCCCGCAGGGAAGCTGCTACCATCAAATGTTGGCCCTCATTAGACTCCCCTCTGGAAGTGCTTTCACTGCAAGCTGCAGATTCCCTCCTAACAGCAAGCTGTAGGATAGGGTACTGAATTGTATCTTAACTGCGTCTAATAAGGCGATTTTGTCAAAGAGAATATCTCCCGCAGGGAAGCTGCTACCATCAAATGTTTGCCCTCATTAGACTCCCCTCTGGAAGCGCTTTCACTGCAAGCTGCAGATTCCCTCCTAACAGCAAGCTTTAGCATAGGGTACTGAATTGTAACTTAATTGCGGCTAATAAGGCGATTTTGTCAAAGAGATTATCTCCCGCAGGGAAGCTGCTACCATCAAATGTTTCCCTCCTTAGACTCCCCTCTGGAAGCGCTTTCACTGCAAGCTGCAGATTCCCTCCTAACAGCAAGCTTTAGGATAGGGTACTGAATTGTAGCTTACTTTCGCCTAATAATGCGATTTTGTCAAAGAGAGTATCTCCCGCAGGGAAGCTGCTACATTCAAATGTTTGCCCTCATTACACTCCCCCCTGGAAGCGCTTTCACTGCAAGCTGCAGATTCCCTCCTAACAGCAAGCTTTAGGATAGGGTACTGAATTGTAACTTAACTGCGGCTAAAAAGGCGATTTTGTCAAAGAGATTATCTCCCGCAGGGAAGCTGCTACCATCAAATATTTGCCCTCATTAGACTCCCCTCTGGAAGTGCTTTCACTGCAAGCTGCAGATTCCCTCCTAACAGCAAGCTTTAGGATAGGGTACTGAATTGTAACTTACTTTCGCCTAATAATGCGATTTTGGCAAAGAGAGTATCTCCCGCAGGGAAGCTGCTACCATCAAATGTTTGCCCTCATTAGACTCCCCTCTGGAAGCGCTTTCACTGCAAGCTGCAGATTCCCTCCTAACAGCAAGCTTTAGGATAGGGTACTGAATTGTAACTTACTTTCGCCTAATAATGCGATTTTGGCAAAGAGAGTATCTCCCGCAGGGAAGCTGCTAACATCAAATGTTTGCCCTCATTAGACTCCCCTCTGGAAGCGCTTTCACTGCAAGCTGCAGATTCCCTCCTAACAGCAAGCTTTAGGATAGGGTACTGAATTGTAACTTACTTTCGCCTAATAATGCGATTTTGGCAAAAAGAGTATCTCCCGCAGGGAAGCTGCTACCATCAAATGTTTGCCCTCATTAGAGTCCCCTCTGGAAGCTCTTTGACTGCAAGCTGCAGATTCCCTCCTAACAGCAAGCTTTAGGATAGGGTACTGAATTGTAACTTACTTACGCCTAATAATGCGATTTTGGCAAAGAGAGTATCTCCCGCAGGGAAGCTGCTACCATCAAATGTTTGCCCTCCTTAGACTCCCCTCTGGAAGTGCTTTCACTGCAAGCTGCAGATTCCCTCCTAACAGCAAGCTTTAGGATAGGGTACTGAATTGTAACTTAACTGCGGCTAATAATGCGATTATGGCAAAGAGAGTATCTCCCGCAGGGAAGCTGCTACCATCAAATGTTGGCCCTCATTAGACTCCCCTCTGGAAGTGCTTTCACTGCAAGCTGCAGATTCCCTCCTAACAGCAAGCTTTAGGATAGGGTACTGAATTGTATCTTAACTGCGTCTAATAAGGCGATTTTGTCAAAGAGAATATCTCCCGCAGGGAAGCTGCTACCATCAAATGTTTGCCCTCATTAGACTCCCCTCTGGAAGCGCTTTGACTGCAAGAGGCAGATTCCCTCCTAACAGCAAGATTTAGGATAGGGTACTGAATTGTAACTTACTTTCGCCTAATAATGCGATTTTGGCAAAGAGACTATCTCCTGCAGGGAAGCTGCTACCATCAAATGTTTGCCCTCATTAGACTCCCCTCTGGAAGCGCTTTCACTGCAAGCTGCAGATTCCCTCCTAACAGCAAGCTTTAGCATAGGGTACTGAATTGTAACTTAATTGCGGCTAATAAGGCGATTTTGTCAAAGAGATTATCTCCCGCAGGGAAGCTGCTACCATCAAATGTTTGCCCTCATTAGACTCCCCTCTGGAAGCGCTTTCACTGCAAGTGGCAGATTCCCTCCTAACAGCAAGCTTTAGTATAGGGTACTGAATTGTAACTTACTTTCGCCTAATAATGCGATTTTGGCAAAGAGACTATCTCCCGCAGGGAAGCTGCTACCAGCAAATGTTTGACCTCGTTAGACTCCCCTCTGGAAGCGCTTTCACTGCAAGCTGCAGACTCCCTCCTAACAGCAAGCTTTAGGATAGGGTACTGAATTGTATCTTACTATCGCCTAATAATGCGATTTTTGCAAAGAGAGTATCTCCCGCAGGGAAGCTGCTACCATCAAATGTTGGCCCTCATTAGACTCCCCTCTGGAAGCGCTTTCACTGCAAGCTGCAGATTCCCTCCTAACAGCAAGCTTTAGGATAGGGTACTGAATTGTAACTTACTTTCGCCTAATAATGCGATTTTGGCAAAGAGACTATCTCCCGCAGGGAAGCTGCTACCATCAAATATTTGCCCTCATTAGATTCCCCTCTGGAAGCGCTTTCACTGCAAGCTGCAGATTCCCTCCTAACAGCAAGCTTTAGGATAGGGTCCTGAATTGTAACTTACTTTCGACTAATAATGCGATTTTGGAAAAGAGAGTATCTCCCGCAGGGAAGCTGCTACCATCAAATGTTTGCCCTCATTAGACTCCCCTCTGGAAGCACTTTCACTGCAAGCTGCAGATTCCCTCCTAACAGCAAGCTTTAGGATAGGGTACTGAATTGTAACTTACTTTCGCCTAATAATGCGATATTGGCAAAGAGACTATCTCCCGCAGGGAAGCTGCTACCATCAAATATTTGCCCTCATTAGATTCCCCTCTGGAAGCGCTTTCACTGCAAGCTGCAGATTCCCTCCTAACAGCAAGCTTTAGGATAGGGTCCTGAATTGTAACTTACTTTCGCCTAATAATGCGATTTTGGAAAAGAGAGTATCTCCCGCAGGGAAGCTGCTAACATCAAATGTTTGCCCTCATTAGACTCCCCTCTGGAAGCGCTTTCACTGCAAGCTGCAGATTCCCTCCTAACAGCAAGCTTTAGGATAGGGTACTGAATTGTAACTTACTTTCGCCTAATAATGCGATTTTGGCAAAGAGAGTATCTCCCGCAGGGAAGCTGCTACCATCAAATGCTTGCCCTCATTAGACTCCCCTCTGGAAGCGCTTTCACTGCAAGCTGCAGATTCCCTCCTAACAGCAAGCTTTAGGATAGGGTACTGAATTGTAGCTTACTTTCGCCTAATAATGCGATTTTGGCAAAGAGAGTATCTCCCGCAGGGAAGCTGTTACCATCAAATGTTTGCCCTCGTTAGACTCCCCTCTGGAAGCGCATTCACTGCAAGCTGCAGATTCCCTCCTAACAGCAAGCTTTAGGATAGGGTACTGAATTGTAACTTACTTTCGCCTAATAAAGCGATTTTGGCAAAGAGACTATCTCCCGCAGGGAAGCTGCTACCATCAAATATTTGCCCTCATTAGACTCCCCTCTGGAAGCGCTTTCACTGCAAGCTGCAGATTCCCTCCTAACAGCAAGCTTTAGCATAGGGTACTGAATTGTAACTTACTTTCGCCTAATAATGCGATTATGGCAAAGAGAGTATCTCCCGCAGGGAAGCTGCTAACATCAAATGTTTGCCCTCATTAGACTCACCTCTGGAAACGCTTTCACTGCAAGCTGCAGATTCCCTCCTAACAGCAAGCTTTAGGATAGGGTACTGAATTGTAACTTAACTGCGGCTAATAAGGCGATTTTGTCAAAGAGAATATCTCCCGCAGGGAAGCTGCTACCATCAAATGTTTGCCCTCATTAGACTCCCCTCTGGAAGCGCTTTCACTGCAAGTGGCAGATTCCCTCCTAACAGCAAGCTTTAGTATAGGGTACTGAATTGTAACTTACTTTCGCCTAATAATGCGATTTTGGCAAAGAGAGTATCTCCCGCAGGGAAGCTGCTACCAGCAAATGTTTGACCTCGTTAGACTCCCCTCTAAAAGCGCTTTCACTGCAAGCTGCAGATTCCCTCCTAACAGCAAGCTTTAGGATAGGGTACTGAATTGTATCTTACTTTCGCCTAATAATGCGATTTTTGCAAAGAGAGTATCTCCCGCAGGGAAGCTGCTACCATCAAATGTTTGCCCTCGTTAGACTCCCCTCTGGAAGCGCTTTCACTGCAAGCTGCAGATTCCCTCCTAACAGCAAGCTGTAGGATAGGGTACTGAATTGTATCTTAACTGCGTCTAATAAGGCGATTTTGTCAAAGAGAATATCTCCCGCAGGGAAGCTGCTACCATCAAATGTTTGCCCTCATTAGACTCCCCTCTGGAAGCGCTTTCACTGCAAGCTGCAGATTCCCTCCTAACAGCAAGCTTTAGGATAGGGTACTGAATTTTAACTTACTTTCGCCTAATAATGCGATTTTGGCAAAGAGACTATCTCCCGCAGGGAAGCTGCTACCATCAAATATTTGCCCTCATTAGATTCCCCTCTGGAAGCGCTTTCACTGCAAGCTGCAGATTCCCTCCTAACAGCAAGCTTTAGGATAGGGTCCTGAATTGTAACTTACTTTCGCCTAATAATGCGATTTTGGAAAAGAGAGTATCTCCCGCAGGGAAGCTGCTAACATCAAATGTTTGCCCTCATTAGACTCCCCTCTGGAAGCGCTTTCACTGCAAGCTGCAGATTCCCTCCTAACAGCAAGCTTTAGGATAGGGTACTGAATTGTAACTTACTTTCGCCTAATAATGCGATTTTGGCAAAGAGAGTATCTCCCGCAGGGAAGCTGCTACCATCAAATGCTTGACCTCATTAGACTCCCCTCTGGAAGCGCTTTCACTGCAAGCTGCAGATTCCCTCCTAACAGCAAGCTTTAGCATAGGGTACTGAATTGTAGCTTACTTTCGCCTAATAATGCGATTTTGGCAAAGAGAGTATCTCCCGCAGGGAAGCTGCTACCATCAAATGTTTGCCCTCATTAGACTCCCCTCTGAAAGCGCTTTCACTGCAAGCTGCAGATTCCCTCCTAACAGCAAGCTTTAGGATAGGGTACTGAATTGTAACTTACTTTCGCCTAATAATGCGATTTTGGCAAAGAGAGTATCTCCCGCAGGGAAGCTGCTACCATCAAATATTTGCCCTCATTAGACTCCCCTCTGGAAGCGCTTTCACTGCAAGCTGCAGATTCCCTCCTAACAGCAAGCTTTAGGATAGGGTACTGAATTGTAACTTACTTTCGCCTAATAATGCGATTTTGGCAAAGAGAGTATCTCCCGCAGGGAAGCTGCTACCATCAAATGTTTGCCCTCATTAGACTCCCCTCTGGAAGCGCTTTCACTGCAAGCTGCAGATTCCCTCCTAACAGCAAGCTTTAGGATAGGGTACTGAATTGTAACTTAACTGCGGCTAATAAGGCGATTTTGTCAAAGAGAATATCTCCCGCAGGGAAGCTGCTACCATCAAATGTTTGCCCTCATTAGACTCCCCTCTGGAAGCGTTTTCACTGCAAGCTGCAGATTCCCTCCTAACAGCAAACTTTAGGATAGGGTACTGAATTGTAACTTACTTTCGCCTAATAATGCGATTTTGGCAAAGAGAGTATCTCCCGCAGGGAAGCTGCTACCATCAAATGTTTGCCCTCATTAGACTCCCCTCTGGAAACGCTTTCACTGCAAGCTGCAGATTCCCTCCTAACAGCAAGCTTTAGGATAGGGTACTGAATTGTAACTTACTTTCGCCTAATAATGCGATTTTGTCAAAGAGATTATCTCCCGCAGGGAAGCTGCTACCATCAAATATTTGCCCTCATTAGACTCCCCTCTGGAAGCGCTTTCACTGCAAGCTGCAGATTCCCTCCTAACAGCAAGCTTTAGGATAGGGTACTGAATTGTAACTTACTTTCGCCTAATAATGCGATTTTGGCAAAGAGACTATCACCCGCAGGGAAGCTGCTAACTTCAAATGTTTGCCCTCATTAGACTCCCCTCTGGAAGCGCTTTCACTGCAAGCTGCAGATTCCCTCCTAACAGCAAGCTTTAGGATAGGGTACTGAATTGTAACTTAACTGAGGATAATAAGGTGATTATGGCAAAGAGAATATCTCCCGCAGGGAAGCTGCTACCATCAAATGTTTGCCCTCATTAGACTCCCCTCTGGAAGCGCTTTCACTGCAAGCTGCAGATTCCCTCCTAACAGCAAGCTTTAGCATAGTGTACTGAACTGTAACTTACTTTCGCCTAATAATGCGATTTTGGCAAAGAGAGTATCTCCCGCAGGGAAGCTGCTACCATCAAATGCTTGACCTCATTAGACTCCCCTCTGGAAGCGCTTTCACTGCAAGCTGCAGATTCCCTCCTAACAGCAAGCTTTAGCATAGGGTACTGAATTGTAGCTTACTTTCGCCTAATAATGCGATTTTGGCAAAGAGAGTATCTCCCGCAGGGAAGCTGCTACCATCAAATGTTTGCCCTCATTAGACTCCCCTCTGGAAGCGCTTTCACTGCAAGCTGCAGATTCCCTCCTAACAGCAAGCTTTAGGATAGGGTACTGAATTGTAACTTAACTGAGGATAATAAGGTGATTATGGCAAAGAGAATATCTCCCGCAGGGAAGCTGCTACCATCAAATGTTTGCCCTCATTAGACTCCCCTCTGGAAGCGCTTTCACTGCAAGCTGCAGATTCCCTCCTAACAGCAAGCTTTAGGATAGGGTACTGAATTTTAACTTACTTTCGCCTAATAATGCGATTTTGGCAAAGAGACTATCTCCCGCAGGGAAGCTGCTACCATCAAATATTTGCCCTCATTAGATTCCCCTCTGGAAGCGCTTTCACTGCAAGCTGCAGATTCCCTCCTAACAGCAAGCTTTAGGATAGGGTCCTGAATTGTAACTTACTTTCGCCTAATAATGCGATTTTGGAAAAGAGAGTATCTCCCGCAGGGAAGCTGCTAACATCAAATGTTTGCCCTCATTAGACTCCCCTCTGGAAGCGCTTTCACTGCAAGCTGCAGATTCCCTCCTAACAGCAAGCTTTAGGATAGGGTACTGAATTGTAACTTACTTTCGCCTAATAATGCGATTTTGGCAAAGAGAGTATCTCCCGCAGGGAAGCTGCTACCATCAAATGCTTGACCTCATTAGACTCCCCTCTGGAAGCGCTTTCACTGCAAGCTGCAGATTCCCTCCTAACAGCAAGCTTTAGCATAGGGTACTGAATTGTAGCTTACTTTCGCCTAATAATGCGATTTTGGCAAAGAGAGTATCTCCCGCAGGGAAGCTGCTACCATCAAATGTTTGCCCTCATTAGACTCCCCTCTGAAAGCGCTTTCACTGCAAGCTGCAGATTCCCTCCTAACAGCAAGCTTTAGGATAGGGTACTGAATTGTAACTTACTTTCGCCTAATAATGCGATTTTGGCAAAGAGAGTATCTCCCGCAGGGAAGCTGCTACCATCAAATATTTGCCCTCATTAGACTCCCCTCTGGAAGCGCTTTCACTGCAAGCTGCAGATTCCCTCCTAACAGCAAGCTTTAGGATAGGGTACTGAATTGTAACTTACTTTCGCCTAATAATGCGATTTTGGCAAAGAGAGTATCTCCCGCAGGGAAGCTGCTACCATCAAATGTTTGCCCTCATTAGACTCCCCTCTGGAAGCGCTTTCACTGCAAGCTGCAGATTCCCTCCTAACAGCAAGCTTTAGGATAGGGTACTGAATTGTAACTTAACTGCGGCTAATAAGGCGATTTTGTCAAAGAGAATATCTCCCGCAGGGAAGCTGCTACCATCAAATGTTTGCCCTCATTAGACTCCCCTCTGGAAGCGTTTTCACTGCAAGCTGCAGATTCCCTCCTAACAGCAAACTTTAGGATAGGGTACTGAATTGTAACTTACTTTCGCCTAATAATGCGATTTTGGCAAAGAGAGTATCTCCCGCAGGGAAGCTGCTACCATCAAATGTTTGCCCTCATTAGACTCCCCTCTGGAAACGCTTTCACTGCAAGCTGCAGATTCCCTCCTAACAGCAAGCTTTAGGATAGGGTACTGAATTGTAACTTACTTTCGCCTAATAATGCGATTTTGTCAAAGAGATTATCTCCCGCAGGGAAGCTGCTACCATCAAATATTTGCCCTCATTAGACTCCCCTCTGGAAGCGCTTTCACTGCAAGCTGCAGATTCCCTCCTAACAGCAAGCTTTAGGATAGGGTACTGAATTGTAACTTACTTTCGCCTAATAATGCGATTTTGGCAAAGAGACTATCACCCGCAGGGAAGCTGCTAACTTCAAATGTTTGCCCTCATTAGACTCCCCTCTGGAAGCGCTTTCACTGCAAGCTGCAGATTCCCTCCTAACAGCAAGCTTTAGGATAGGGTACTGAATTGTAACTTAACTGAGGATAATAAGGTGATTATGGCAAAGAGAATATCTCCCGCAGGGAAGCTGCTACCATCAAATGTTTGCCCTCATTAGACTCCCCTCTGGAAGCGCTTTCACTGCAAGCTGCAGATTCCCTCCTAACAGCAAGCTTTAGCATAGTGTACTGAACTGTAACTTAACTGCGGATAATAATGAGATTTTGGCAAAGAGAATATCTCCCGCAGGGAAGTTGCTACCATCAAATGTTTGCCCTCATTAGACTCCCCTCTGGAAGCGCTTTCACTGCAAGTTGCAGATTCCCTCCTAACAGCAAGCTTTAGGATAGGGTACTGAATTGTAACTTACTTTCGCCTAATAATGCGATTTTGGCAAAGAGAGTATCTCCCGCAGGGAAGCTGCTACCATCAAATGTTTGCCCTCATTAGACTCCCCTCTGGAAGCGCTTTCACTGCAAGCTGCAGATTCCCTCCTAACAGCAATCTTTAGGATAGGGTACTGAATTGTAACTTACTTTCGCCTAATAATGTGATTTTGGAAAAGAGAGTATCTCCCGCAGGAAAGCTGCTACCATCAAATGTTTGCCCTCATTAGACTCCCCTCTGGAAGCGCTTTCACTGCAAGCTGCAAATTCCGTCCTAACAGCAAGCTTTAGGATAGGGTACTGAATTGTAACTTACTTTCGCCTAATAATGCGATTTTGGCAAAGAGAGTATATCCCGCAGGGAAGCTGCTACCATCAAATATTTGCCCTCATTAGACTCCCCTCTGGAAGCGCTTTCACTGCAAGCTGCAGATTCCCTCCTAACAGCAAGCTTTAGGATAGGGTACTGAATTGTAACTTAATTTCGCCTAATAATGCGATTTTGGCAAAGAGAGTATCTCCCGCAGGGAAGCTGCTACCATCAAATCTTTGCCCTCATTAGACTCCCCTCTGGAAGCGCTTTCACTGCAAGCTGCAGATTCCCTCCTAACAGCAAGCTTTAGGATAGGGTACTGAATTGTATCTTAACTGCGGCTAATAAGGCGATTTTGTCAAAGAGAATATCTCCCGCAGGGAAGCTGCTACCATCAAATGTTTGCCCTCATTAGACTCCCCTCTGGAAGCGCTTTGACTGCAAGCTGCAGATTCCCTCCTAACAGCAAGCTTTAGGATAGGGTACTGAATTGTAACTTACTTTCGCCTAATAATGCGATTCTGGCAAAGAGAGTATCTCCCGCAGGGAAGCTGCTACCATCAAATGTTTGCCCTCATTAGACTCCCCTCTGGAAACGCTTTCACTGCAAGCTGCAGATTCCCTCCTAACAGCAAGCTTTAGGATAGGGTACTGAATTGTAACTTACTTTCGCCTAATAATGCGATTTTGGCAAAGAGAGTATCTCCCGCAGGGAAGCTGCTACCATCAATTATTTGCCCTCATTAGACTCCCCTCTGGAAGCGCTTTCACTGCAAGCTGCAGATTCCCTCCTAACAGCAAGCTTTAGGATAGGGTACTGAATTGTATCTTACTTTCGCCTAATAATGCGATTTTGGCAAAGAGAGTATCTCCCGCAGGGAAGCTGCTACCATCAAATGTTTGCCCTCATTAGACTCCCCTCTGGAAGCGCTTTCACTGCAAGCTGCAGATTCCCTCCTAACAGCAAGCTTTAGGATAGGGTACTGAATTGTAACTTACTTTCGCCTAATAATGCGATTTTGGCAAAGAGAGTATCTCCCGCAGGGAAGCTGTTACCATCAAATGTTTGCCCTCGTTAGACTCCCCTCTGGAAGCGCATTCACTGCAAGCTGCAGATTCCCTCCTAACAGCAAGCTTTAGGATAGGGTACTGAATTGTAACTTACTTTGCCTAATAATGCGATTTTGGCAAAGAGAGTATCTCCCGCAGGGAAGCTGCTACCGTCAAATGTTTGCCCTCCTTAGACTCCCCTCTGGAAGTGCTTTCACTGCAAGCTGCAGATTCCCTCCCAACAGCAAGCTTTAGGATAGTGTACTGAATTGTAACTTACTTTCGCCTAATAATGCGATTTTGGCAAAGAGAGTATCTCCCGCAGGGAAGCTGCTACCATCAAATGTTTGCCCTCATTAGACTCCCCTCTGGAAGCGCTTTCACTGCAAGCTGCAGATTCCCTCCTAACAGCAAGATTTAGCATGGGGTACTGAATTGTAACTTAACTGTGGCTAATAATGCGATTTTGGCAAAGAGAATATCTCCCGCAGGGAAGCTGCTACCATCAAATATTTGCCCTCATTAGACTCCCCTCTGGAAGTGCATTCACTGCAAGCTGCAGATTCCCTCCTAACAGAATTCTTTAGGATAGGGTACTCAATTGTAACTTACTTTCGCCTAATAATGCGATTTTGGCAAAGAGAGTATCTCCCGCAGGGAAGCTGCTACCATCAAATGTTTGCCCTCATTAGACTCCCCTCTGGAAGCGCTTTCACTGCAAGCTGCAGATTCCCTCCTAACAGCAAGCTTTAGCATAGGGTACTGAATTGTAACTTACTTTCGCCTAATAATGCGATTTTGGCAAAGAGAGTATCTCCCGCAGGGAAGCTGCTACCATCAAATGTTTGCCCTCATTAGACTCCCCTCTGGAAGCGCTTTCACTGCAAGCTGCAGATTCCCTCCTAACAGCAAGCTTTAGGATAGGGTACTGAATTGTAACTTACTTTCGCCTTATAATGCGATTTTGGAAAAGAGAGTATCTCCCGCAGGGAAGCTGCTACCATCAAATGTTTGCCCTCATTAGACTCCCCTCTGGAAGCGCTTTCACTGCAAGCTGCAGATTCTCTCCTAACAGCAAGCTTTAGGATAGTGTACTGAATTGTAACTTACCTGCGGCTAATAGGGCGATTTTGGCAAAGAGAATATCTCCCGCAGGGAAGCTGCTACCATCAAATGTTTGCCCTCATTAGACTCCCCTCTGGAAGCGCTTTCACTGCAAGCTGCAGATTCCCTCCTAACAGCAAGCTTTAGGATAGTGTACTGAATTGTAACTTACTTTCGCCTAATAATGCGATTTTGGCAAAGAGAGTATCTCCCGCAGGGAAGCTGCTACCATCAAATCTTTGCCCTCATTAGACTACCCTGTGGAAGCGCTTTCACTGCAAGCTGCAGATTCCCTCCTAACAGCAAGCTTTAGGATAGGGTACTGAATTGTAATTTCCTTTCGCCTAATAATGCGATTTTAGCAAAGAGAGTATCTCCCGCAGGGAAGCTGCTACCATCAAATGTTTGCCCTCATTAGACTCCCCTCTGGAAGCGCTTTCACTGCAAGCTGCAGATTCCCTCCTACCAGCAAGCTTTAGGATAGGGCACTGAATTGTAACTTAACTGCGGCTAATAAGGGGATGTTGGCAAAATGAATATCTCCCGCAGGGAAGCTGCTACCATCAAATGTTTGCCCTCGTTAGAATACCCTCTGGAAGCGCATTCACTGCAAGCTGCAGATTCCCTCCTAACAGCAAGCTTTAGGATAGGGTACTCAATTGTAACTTACTTTCGCCTAATAATGCGATTTTGGCAAAGAGAGTATCTCCCGCAGGGAAGCTGCTACCATCAAATGTTTGCCCTCATTAGACTCCCCTCTGGAAGCGCTTTCACTGCAAGCTGCAGATTCCCTCCTAACAGCAAGCTTTAGCATAGGGTACTGAATTGTAACTTACTTTCGCCTAATAATGCGATTTTGGCAAAGAGAGTATCTCCCGCAGGGAAGCTGCTACCATCAAATGTTTGCCCTCATTAGACTCCCCTCTGGAAGCGCTTTGACTGCAAGCTGCAGATTCCCTCCTAACAGCAAGCTTTAGGATAGGGTACTGAATTTTAACTTACTTAAGCCTAATAATGCGATTTTGGAAAAGAGAGTATCTCCCGCAGGGAAGCTGCTACCATCAAATGTTTGCCCTCATTAGACTCCCCTCTGGAAGCGCTTTCACTGCAAGCTGCAGATTCTCTCCTAACAGCAAGCTTTAGGATAGGGTACTGAATTGTAACTTACCTGCGGCTAATAGGGCGATTTTGGCAAAGAGAATATCTCCCGCAGGGAAGCTGCTACCATCAAATGTTTGCCCTCATTAGACTCCCCTCTGGAAGCGCTTTCACTGCAAGCTGCAGATTCCCTCCTACCAGCAAGCTTTAGGATAGGGTACTGAATTGTAACTTACTTTCGCCTAATAATGCGATTTTGGCAAAGAGAGTATCTCCCGCAGGGAAGCTGCTACCATCAAATCTTTGCCCTCATTAGACTACCCTGTGGAAGCGCTTTCACTGCAAGCTGCAGATTCCCTCCTAACAGCAAGCTTTAGGATAGGGTACTGAATTGTATCTTACTTTCGCCTAATAATGCGATTTTGGCAAAGAGAGTATCTCCCGCAGGGAAGCTGCTACCATCAAATGTTTGCCCTCATTAGACTCCCCTCTGGAAGCGCTTTCACTGCAAGCTGCAGATTCCCTCCTAACAGCAAGCTTTAGGATAGGGTACTGAATTTTAACTTACTTTCGCCTAATAATGCGATTTTGGAAAAGAGAGTATCTCCCGCAGGGAAGCTGCTACCATCAAATGTTTGCCCTCATTAGACTCCCCTCTGGAAGCGCTTTCACTGCAAGCTGCAGATTCCCTCCTACCAGCAAGCTTTAGGATAGTGTACTGAATTGTAACTTACTTTCGCCTAATAATGCGATTTTGGCAAAGAGAGTATCTCCCGCAGGGAAGCTGCTACCATCAAATCTTTGCCCTCATTAGACTACCCTCTGGAAGCGCTTTCACTGCAAGCTGCAGATTCCCTCCTAACAGCAAGCTTTAGGATAGGGTACTGAATTGTAATTTCCTTTCGCCTAATAATGCGATTTTAGCAAAGAGAGTATCTCTTGCAGGGAAGCTGCTACCATCAAATGTTTGCCCTCATTAGACTCCCCTCTGGAAGCGCTTTCACTGCAAGCTGCAGATTCCCTCCTACCAGCAAGCTTTAGGATAGGGCACTGAATTGTAACTTAACTGCGGCTAATAAGGGGATGTTGGCAAAATGAATATCTCCCGCAGGGAAGCTGCTACCATCAAATGTTTGCCCTCGTTAGAATACCCTCTGGAAGCGCATTCACTGCAAGCTGCAGATTCCCTCCTAACAGCAAGCTTTAGGATAGGGTACTCAATTGTAACTTACTTTCGCCTAATAATGCGATTTTGGCAAAGAGAGTATCTCCCGCAGGGAAGCTGCTACCATCAAATGTTTGCCCTCATTAGACTCCCCTCTGGAAGCGCTTTCACTGCAAGCTGCAGATTCCCTCCTAACAGCAAGCTTTAGGATAGGGTACTGAATTGTAACTTAACTGAGGCTATAAAGGCACTTTTGGGAAAGAGAATATCTCCCGCAGGGAAGCTGCTACCATCAAATGTTTGCCCTCATTAGACTCCCCTCTGGAAGCGCTTTCACTGCAAGCTGCAGATTCCCTCCTAACAGCAAGCTTTAGGATAGGGTACTGAATTTTAACTTACTTTCGCCTAATAATGCGATTTTGGAAAAGAGAGTATCTCCCGCAGGGAAGCTGCTACCATCAAATGTTTGCCCTCATTAGACTCCCCTCTGGAAGCGCTTTCACTGCAAGCTGCAGATTCTCTCCTAACAGCAAGCTTTAGGATAGGGTACTGAATTGTAACTCACCTGCGGCTAATAGGGCGATTTTGGCAAAGAGAATATCTCCCGCAGGGAAGCTGCTACCATCAAATGTTTGCCCTCATTAGACTCCCCTCTGGAAGCACTTTCACTGCAAGCTGCAGATTCCCTCCTACCAGCAAGTTTTAGGATAGGGTACTGAATTGTAACTTACTTTCGCCTAATAATGCGATTTTGGCAAAGAGAGTATCTCCCGCAGGGAAGCTGCTACCATCAAATGTTTGCCCTCATTAGACTCCCCTCTGGAAGTGCATTCACTTCAAGCTTCCGATTCCCTCCTAACAGCAAGTTTTAGGATAGGGTACTGAATTGTATCTTACTTTCGCCTAATAATGCGATTTTGGCAAAGAGACTATCTCCCGCAGGGAAGCTGCTACCATCAAATCTTTGCCCTCATTAGACTCCCCTCTGGAAGCGCTTTCACTGCAAGCTGCAGATTCCCTCCTAACAGCAAGATTTAGCATGGGGTACTGAATTGTAACTTAACTGTGGCTAATAAGGCGATTTTGGCAAAGAGAATATCTCCCGCAGGGAAGCTGCTACCATCAAATATTTGCCCTCATTAGACTCCCCTCTGGAAGTGCATTCACTGCAAGCTGCAGATTCCCTCCTAACAGCAAGCTTTAGGATAGGGTACTCAATTCTAACTTACTTTCGCCTAATAATGCGATTTTGGCAAAGAGAGTATCTCCCGCAGGGAAGCTGCTACCATCAAATGTTTGCCCTCATTAGACTCCCCTCTGGAAGCGCTTTCACTGCAAGCTGCAGATTCCCTCCTAACAGCAAGCTTTAGGATAGGGTACTGAATTGTAACTTACTTTCGCCTTATAATGCGATTTTGGAAAAGAGAGTATCTCCCGCAGGGAAGCTGCTACCATCAAATGTTTGCCCTCATTAGACTCCCCTCTGGAAGCGCTTTCACTGCAAGCTGCAGATTCTCTCCTAACAGCAAGCTTTAGGATAGTGTACTGAATTGTAACTTACCTGCGGCTAATAGGGTGATTTTGGCAAAGAGAATATCTCCCGCAGGGAAGCTGCTACCATCAAATCTTTGCCCTCATTAGACTACCCTGTGGAAGCGCTTTCACTGCAAGCTGCAGATTCCCTCCTAACAGCAAGCTTTAGGATAGGGTACTGAATTGTAATTTCCTTTCGCCTAATAATGCGATTTTAGCAAAGAGAGTATCTCCCGCAGGGAAGCTGCTACCATCAAATGTTTGCCCTCATTAGACTCCCCTCTGGAAGCGCTTTCACTGCAAGCTGCAGATTCCCTCCTACCAGCAAGCTTTAGGATAGGGCACTGAATTGTAACTTAACTGCGGCTAATAAGGGGATGTTGGCAAAATGAATATCTCCCGCAGGGAAGCTGCTACCATCAAATGTTTGCCCTCGTTAGAATACCCTCTGGAAGCGCATTCACTGCAAGCTGCAGATTCCCTCCTAACAGCAAGCTTTAGGATAGGGTACTCAATTGTAACTTACTTTCGCCTAATAATGCGATTTTGGCAAAGAGAGTATCTCCCGCAGGGAAGCTGCTACCATCAAATGTTTGCCCTCATTAGACTCCCCTCTGGAAGCGCTTTCACTGCAAGCTGCAGATTCCCTCCTAACAGCAAGCTTTAGCATAGGGTACTGAATTGTAACTTACTTTCGCCTAATAATGCGATTTTGGCAAAGAGAGTATCTCCCGCAGGGAAGCTGCTACCATCAAATCTTTGCCCTCATTAGACTACCCTCTGGAAGCGCTTTCACTGCAAGCTGCAGATTCCCTCCTAACAGCAAGCTTTAGGATAGGGTACTGAATTGTAATTTCCTTTCGCCTAATAATGCGATTTTAGCAAAGAGAGTATCTCCCGCAGGGAAGCTGCTACCATCAAATGTTTGCCCTCATTAGACTCCCCTCTGGAAGCGCTTTCACTGCAAGCTGCAGATTCCCTCCTACCAGCAAGCTTTAGGATAGGGCACTGAATTGTAACTTAACTGCGGCTAATAAGGGGATGTTGGCAAAATGAATATCTCCCGCAGGGAAGCTGCTACCATCAAATGTTTGCCCTCGTTAGAATACCCTCTGGAAGCGCATTCACTGCAAGCTGCAGATTCCCTCCTAACAGCAAGCTTTAGGATAGGGTACTCAATTGTAACTTACTTTCGCCTAATAATGCGATTTTGGCAAAGAGAGTATCTCCCGCAGGGAAGCTGCTACCATCAAATGTTTGCCCTCATTAGACTCCCCTCTGGAAGCGCTTTCACTGCAAGCTGCAGATTCCCTCCTAACAGCAAGCTTTAGCATAGGGTACTGAATTGTAACTTACTTTCGCCTAATAATGCGATTTTGGCAAAGAGAGTATCTCCCGCAGGGAAGCTGCTACCATCAAATGTTTGCCCTCATTAGACTCCCCTCTGGAAGCGCTTTCACTGCAAGCTGCAGATTCCCTCCTAACAGCAAGCTTTAGGATAGGGTACTGAATTTTAACTTACTTTCGCCTAATAATGCGATTTTGGAAAAGAGAGTATCTCCCGCAGGGAAGCTGCTACCATCAAATGTTTGCCCTCATTAGACTCCCCTCTGGAAGCGCTTTCACTGCAAGCTGCAGATTCTCTCCTAACAGCAAGCTTTAGGATAGGGTACTGAATTGTAACTTACCTGCGGCTAATAGGGCGATATTGGCAAAGAGAATATCTCCCGCAGGGAAGCTGCTACCATCAAATGTTTGCCCTCATTAGACTCCCCTCTGGAAGCACTTTCACTGCAAGCTGCAGATTCCCTCCTACCAGCAAGCTTTAGGATAGTGTACTGAATTGTAACTTACTTTCGCCTAATAATGCGATTTTGGCAAAGAGAGTATCTCCCGCAGGGAAGCTGCTACCATCAAATCTTTGCCCTCATTAGACTACCCTGTGGAAGCGCTTTCACTGCAAGCTGCAGATTCCCTCCTAACAGCAAGCTTTAGGATAGGGTACTGAATTGTAATTTCCTTTCGCCTAATAATGCGATTTTAGCAAAGAGAGTATCTCCCGCAGGGAAGCTGCTACCATCAAATGTTTGCCCTCATTAGACTCCCCTCTGGAAGCGCTTTCACTGCAAGCTGCAGATTCCCTCCTACCAGCAAGCTTTAGGATAGGGCACTGAATTGTAACTTAACTGCGGCTAATAAGGGGATTTGGCAAAATGAATATCTCCCGTAGGGAAGCTGCTACCATCAAATGTTTGCCCTCGTTAGACTCCCCTCTGGAAGCGCTTTCACTGCAAGCTGCAGATTCCCTCCTAACAGCAAGCTTTAGGATAGGGTACTGAATTGTATCTTACTTTCGCCTAAGAATGCGATTTTGGCAAAGAGAGTATCTCCCGCAGGGAAGCTGCTACCATCAAATGTTTGCCCTCATTAGACTCCCCTCTGGAAGTGCATTCACTTCAAGCTTCCGATTCCCTCCTAACAGCAAGTTTTAGGATAGTGTACTGAATTGTATCTTACTTTCGCCTAATAATGCGATTTTGGCAAAGAGACTATCTCCCGCAGGGAAGCTGCTACCATCAAATCTTTGCCCTCATTAGACTACCCTGTGGAAGCGCTTTCACTGCAAGCTGCAGATTCCCTCCTAACAGCAAGCTTTAGGATAGGGTACTGAATTGTAACTTACTTTCGCCTAATAATGCGATTTTGGCAAAGAGAGTATCTCCCGCAGGGAAGCTGCTACCATCAAATGTTTGCCCTCATTAGACTCCCCTCTGGAAGCGCTTTCACTGCAAGCTGCAGATTCTCTCCTAACAGCAAGCTTTAGGACAGTGTACTGAATTGTAATTTGCTTTCGCCTAATAATGCGATTTTAGCAAAGAGAGTATCTCCCGCAGGGAAGCTGCTACCATCAAATATTTGCCCTCATTAGACTCCCCTCTGGAAGTGCTTTCACTGCAAGCTGCAGATTCCCTCCTAACAGCAAGCTTTAGGATAGGGTACTCAATTGTATCTTACTTTCGCCTAATAATGCGATTATGGCAAAGAGAGTATCTCCGGCAGGGAAGCTGCTACCATCAAATGTTTGCCCTCATTAGACTCCCCTCTGGAAGCGCTTTCACTGCAAGCTGCAGATTCCCTCCTAACAGCAAGCTTTAGGATAGGGTACTGAATTGTAACTTACTTTCGCCTAATAATGCGATTTTGGCAAAGAGACTATCTCCCGCAGGGAAGCTGCTACCATCAAATATTTGCCCTCATTAGACTCCCCTCTGGAAGCGCTTTCACTGCAAGCTTCAGATTCCCTCCTAACAGCAAGCTTTAGGATAGGGTACTGAATTGTAACTTACTTTCGCCTAATAATGCGATTTTGGCAAAGAGAGTATCTCCCGGAGGGAAGCAGCTACCATCAAATGTTTGCCCTCGTTAGACTACCCTCTGGAAGCGCTTTCACTGCAAGCTGCAGATTCCCTCCTAACAGCAAGCTTTAGGATAGGGTACTGAATTGTATCTTACTATCGCCTAATAATGCGATTTTGGAAAAGAGACTATCTCCCGCAGGGAAGCTGCTACCATCAAATGTTTGCCCTCATTAGACTCCCCTCTGGAAGCGCTTTCACTGCAAGCTGCAGATTCCCTCCTAACAGCAAGCTTTAGGATAGTGTACAGAATTGTAACTTAACTGCGGCTAATAAGGCGATTTTGGCAAAGAGAATATCTCCCGCAGGGAAGCTGCTACCATCAAATGTTTGCCCTCATTAGACTCCCCTCTGGAAGCGCTTTCACTGCAAGCTGCAGATTCCCTCCTAACAGCAAGCTTTAGCATAGGGTACTGAATTGTATCTTAACTGCGGCTAATAATGCGATTTTGGCAAAGAGACTATCTCCCGCAGGGAAGCTGCTACCATCAAATGTTTGCCCTCATTAGACTCCCCTCTGGAAGCGCTTTGACTGCAAGCTGCAGATTCCCTCCTAACAGCAAGCTTTAGGATAGGGTACTGAATTGTAGCTTACTTTCGCCTAATAATGCGATTTTGGCAAAGAGAGTATCTCCCGCAGGGAAGCTGCTACCATCAAATGTTTGCCCTCATTAGACTCCCCTCTGGAAGCGCTTTCACTGCAAGCTGCAGATTCCCTCCTAACAGCAAGCTTTAGCATAGGGTACTGAATTGTAACTTACTTTCGCCTAATAATGCTATTTTGGCAAAGAGAGTATCTCCCGCAGGGAAGCTGCTACCATCAAATGTTTGCCCTCATTAGACTACCCTGTGGAAGCGCTTTCACTGCAAGCTGCAGATTCCCTCCTAACAGCAAGCTTTAAGATAGGGTACTGAATTGTAATTTCCTTTCGCCTAATAATGCGATTTTAGCAAAGAGAGTATCTCCCGCAGGGAAGCTGCTACCATCAAATGTTTGCCCTCATTAGACTCCCCTCTGGAAGCGCTTTCACTGCAAGCTGCAGATTCCCTCCTACCATCAAGCTTTAGGATAGGGCACTGAATTGTAACTTAACTGCGGCTAATAAGGGGATTTTGGCAAAATGAATATCTCCCGCAGGGAAGCTGCTACCATCAAATGTTTGCCCTCGTTAGACTCCCCTCTGGAAGCGCTTTCACTGCAAGCTGCAGATTCCCTCCTAACAGCAAGCTTTAGGATAGGGTACTGAATTGTAACTTACTTTCGCCTAAGAATGCGATTTTGGCAAAGAGAGTATCTCCCGCAGGGAAGCTGCTACCATCAAATGTTTGCCCTCATTAGACTCCCCTCTGGAAGTGCATTCACTTCAAGCTTCCGATTCCCTCCTAACAGCAAGTTTTAGGATAGTGTACTGAATTGTATCTTACTTTCGCCTAATAATGCGATTTTGGAAAAGAGAGTATCTCCCGCAGGGAAGCTGCTACCATCAAATGTTTGCCCTCATTAGACTACCCTGTGGAAGCGCTTTCACTGCAAGCTGCAGATTCCCTCCTAACAGCAAGCTTTAGGATAGGGTACTGAATTGTAATTTCCTTTCGCCTAATAATGCGATTTTAGCAAAGAGAGTATCTCCCGCAGGGAAGCTGCTACCATCAAATGTTTGCCCTCATTAGACTCCCCTCTGGAAGCGCTTTCACTGCAAGCTGCAGATTCCCTCCTAACAGCAAGCTTTAGGATAGGGTACTGAATTTTAACTTACTTTCGCCTAATAATGCGATTTTGGAAAAGAGAGTATCTCCCGCAGGGAAGCTGCTACCATCAAATGTTTGCCCTCATTAGACTCCCCTCTGGAAGCGCTTTCACTGCAAGCTGCAGATTCTCTCCTAACAGCAAGCTTTAGGATAGGGTACTGAATTGTAACTTACCTGCGGCTAATAGGGCGATTTTGGGAAAGAGAATATCTCCCGCAGGGAAGCTGCTACCATCAAATGTTTGCCCTCATTAGACTCCCCTCTGGAAGCGATTTCACTGCAAGCTGCAGATTCCCTCCTAACAGCAAGCTTTAGGATAGTGTACTGAATTGTAACTTACTTTCGCCTAATAATGCGATTTTGGCAAAGAGAGTATCTCCCGCAGGGAAGCTGCTACCATCAAATCTTTGCCCTCATTAGACTACCCTGTGGAAGCGCTTTCACTGCAAGCTGCAGATTCCCTCCTAACAGCAAGCTTTAGGATAGGGTACTGAATTGTAATTTCCTTTCGCCTAATAATGCGATTTTAGCAAAGAGAGTATCTCCCGCAGGGAAGCTGCAACCATCAAATGTTTGCCCTCATTAGACTCCCCTCTGGAAGCGCTTTCACTGCAAGCTGCAGATTCCCTCCTAACAGCAAGCTTTAGCATAGGGTACTGAATTGTATCTTACTTTCGCCTAATAATGCGATTTTGGCAAAGAGAGTATCTCCCGCAGGGAAGCTGCTACCATCAAATGTTTGCCCTCATTAGACTCCCCTCTGGAAGCGCTTTCACTGCAAGCTGCAGATTCCCTCCTAACAGCAAGCTTTAGGATAGGGTACTGAATTTTAACTTACTTTCGCCTAATAATGCGATTTTGGAAAAGAGAGTATCTCCCGCAGGGAAGCTGCTACCATCAAATGTTTGCCCTCATTAGACTCCCCTCTGGAAGCGCTTTCACTGCAAGCTGCAGATTCTCTCCTAACAGCAAGCTTTAGGATAGGGTACTGAATTGTAACTTACCTGCGGCTAATAGGGCGATTTTGGCAAAGAGAATATCTCCCGCAGGGAAGCTGCTACCATCAAATGTTTGCCCTCATTAGACTCCCCTCTGGAAGCGCTTTCACTGCAAGCTGCAGATTCCCTCCTACCAGCAAGCTTTAGGATAGTGTACTGAATTGTAACTTACTTTTGCCTAATAATGCGATTTTGGCAAAGAGAGTATCTCCCGCAGGGAAGCTGCTACCATCAAATCTTTGCCCTCATTAGACTACCCTCTGGAAGCGCTTTCACTGCAAGCTGCAGATTCCCTCCTAACAGCAAGCTTTAGGATAGGGTACTGAATTGTAATTTCCTTTCGCCTAATAATGCGATTTTAGCAAAGAGAGTATCTCCCGCAGGGAAGCTGCTACCATCAAATGTTTGCCCTCATTAGACTCCCCTCTGGAAGCGCTTTCACTGCAAGCTGCAGATTCCCTCCTACCAGCAAGCTTTAGGATAGGGCACTGAATTGTAACTTAACTGCGGCTAATAAGGGGATGTTGGCAAAATGAATATCTCCCGCAGGGAAGCTGCTACCATCAAATGTTTGCCCTCGTTAGAATACCCTCTGGAAGCGCATTCACTGCAAGCTGCAGATTCCCTCCTAACAGCAAGCTTTAGGATAGGGTACTCAATTGTAACTTACTTTCGCCTAATAATGCGATTTTGGCAAAGAGAGTATCTCCCGCAGGGAAGCTGCTACCATCAAATGTTTGCCCTCATTAGACTCCCCTCTGGAAGCGCTTTCACTGCAAGCTGCAGATTCCCTCCTAACAGCAAGCTTTAGCATAGGGTACTGAATTGTAACTTACTTTCGCCTAATAATGCGATTTTGGCAAAGAGAGTATCTCCCGCAGGGAAGCTGCTACCATCAAATGTTTGCCCTCATTAGACTCCCCTCTGGAAGCGCTTTCACTGCAAGCTGCAGATTCCCTCCTAACAGCAAGCTTTAGGATAGGGTACTGAATTTTAACTTACTTTCGCCTAATAATGCGATTTTGGAAAAGAGAGTATCTCCCGCAGGGAAGCTGCTACCATCAAATGTTTGCCCTCATTAGACTCCCCTCTGGAAGCGCTTTCACTGCAAGCTGCAGATTCTCTCCTAACAGCAAGCTTTAGGATAGGGTACTGAATTGTAACTTACCTGCGGCTAATAGGGCGATTTTGGCAAAGAGAATATCTCCCGCAGGGAAGCTGCTACCATCAAATGTTTGCCCTCATTAGACTCCCCTCTGGAAGCACTTTCACTGCAAGCTGCAGATTCCCTCCTACCAGCAAGCTGTAGGATAGTGTACTGAATTGTAACTTACTTTCGCCTAATAATGCGATTTTGGCAAAGAGAGTATCTCCCGCAGGGAAGCTGCTACCATCAAATCTTTGCCCTCATTAGACTACCCTGTGGAAGCGCTTTCACTGCAAGCTGCAGATTCCCTCCTAACAGCAAGCTTTAGGATAGGGTACTGAATTGTAATTTCCTTTCGCCTAATAATGCGATTTTAGCAAAGAGAGTATCTCCCGCAGGGAAGCTGCTACCATCAAATGTTTGCCCTCATTAGACTCCCCTCTGGAAGCGCTTTCACTGCAAGCTGCAGATTCCCTCCTACCAGCAAGCTTTAGGATAGGGCACTGAATTGTAACTTAACTGCGGCTAATAAGGGGATTTGGCAAAATGAATATCTCCCGTAGGGAAGCTGCTACCATCAAATGTTTGCCCTCGTTAGACTCCCCTCTGGAAGCGCTTTCACTGCAAGCTGCAGATTCCCTCCTAACAGCAAGCTTTAGGATAGGGTACTGAATTGTATCTTACTTTCGCCTAAGAATGCGATTTTGGCAAAGAGAGTATCTCCCGCAGGGAAGCTGCTACCATCAAATGTTTGCCCTCATTAGACTCCCCTCTGGAAGTGCATTCACTTCAAGCTTCCGATTCCCTCCTAACAGCAAGTTTTAGGATAGTGTACTGAATTGTATCTTACTTTCGCCTAATAATGCGATTTTGGCAAAGAGACTATCTCCCGCAGGGAAGCTGCTACCATCAAATCTTTGCCCTCATTAGACTACCCTGTGGAAGCGCTTTCACTGCAAGCTGCAGATTCCCTCCTAACAGCAAGCTTTAGGATAGGGTACTGAATCGTAACTTACTTTCGCCTAATAATGCGATTTTGGCAAAGAGAGTATCTCCCGCAGGGAAGCTGCTACCATCAAATGTTTGCCCTCATTAGACTCCCCTCTGGAAGCGCTTTCACTGCAAGCTGCAGATTCTCTCCTAACAGCAAGCTTTAGGACAGTGTACTGAATTGTAATTTGCTTTCGCCTAATAATGCGATTTTAGCAAAGAGAGTATCTCCCGCAGGGAAGCTGCTACCATCAAATATTTGCCCTCATTAGACTCCCCTCTGGAAGTGCTTTCACTGCAAGCTGCAGATTCCCTCCTAACAGCAAGCTTTAGGATAGGGTACTCAATTGTATCTTACTTTCGCCTAATAATGCGATTATGGCAAAGAGAGTATCTCCCGGAGGGAAGCTGCTACCATCAAATGTTTGCCCTCGTTAGACTACCCTCTGGAAGCGCTTTCACTGCAAGCTGCACATTCCCTCCTAACAGCAAGCTTTAGGATAGGGTACTGAATTGTATCTTACTATCGCCTAATAATGCGATTTTGGAAAAGAGAGTATCTCCCGCAGGGAAGCTGCTACCATCAAATGTTTGCCCTCATTAGACTCCCCTCTGGAAGCGCTTTCACTGCAAGCTGCAGATTCCCTCCTAACAGCAAGCTTTAGGATAGTGTACAGAATTGTAACTTAACTGCGGCTAATAAGGCGATTTTGGCAAAGAGAATATCTCCCGCAGGGAAGCTGCTACCATCAAATGTTTGCCCTCATTAGACTCCCCTCTGGAAGCGCTTTCACTGCAAGCTGCAGATTCCCTCCTAACAGCAAGCTTTAGCATAGGGTACTGAATTGTATCTTAACTGCGGCTAATAATGCGATTTTGGCAAAGAGACTATCTCCCGCAGGGAAGCTGCTACCATCAAATGTTTGCCCTCATTAGACTCCCCTCTGGAAGCGCTTTGACTGCAAGCTGCAGATTCCCTCCTACCAGCAAGCTTTAGGATAGGGTACTGAATTGTAGCTTACTTTCGCCTAATAATGCGATTTTGGCAAAGAGAGTATCTCCCGCAGGGAAGCTGCTACCATCAAATGTTTGCCCTCATTAGACTCCCCTCTGGAAGCGCTTTCACTGCAAGCTGCAGATTCCCTCCTAACAGCAAGCTTTAGGATAGGGTACTGAATTGTATCTTACTTTCGCCTAATAATGCTATTTTGGCAAAGAGAGTATCTCCCGCAGGGAAGCTGCTACCATCAAATGTTTGCCCTCATTAGACTACCCTGTGGAAGCGCTTTCACTGCAAGCTGCAGATTCCCTCCTAACAGCAAGCTTTAAGATAGGGTACTGAATTGTAATTTCCTTTCGCCTAATAATGCGATTTTAGCAAAGAGAGTATCTCCCGCAGGGAAGCTGCTACCATCAAATGTTTGCCCTCATTAGACTCCCCTCTGGAAGCGCTTTCACTGCAAGCTGCAGATTCCCTCCTACCATCAAGCTTTAGGATAGGGCACTGAATTGTAACTTAACTGCGGCTAATAAGGGGATTTTGGCAAAATGAATATCTCCCGCAGGGAAGCTGCTACCATCAAATGTTTGCCCTCGTTAGACTCCCCTCTGGAAGCGCTTTCACTGCAAGCTGCAGATTCCCTCCTAACAGCAAGCTTTAGGATAGGGTACTGAATTGTAACTTACTTTCGCCTAAGAATGCGATTTTGGCAAAGAGAGTATCTCCCGCAGGGAAGCTGCTACCATCAAATGTTTGCCCTCATTAGACTCCCCTCTGGAAGTGCATTCACTTCAAGCTTCCGATTCCCTCCTAACAGCAAGTTTTAGGATAGTGTACTGAATTGTATCTTACTTTCGCCTAATAATGCGATTTTGGAAAAGAGAGTATCTCCCGCAGGGAAGCTGCTACCATCAAATGTTTGCCCTCATTAGACTACCCTGTGGAAGCGCTTTCACTGCAAGCTGCAGATTCCCTCCTAACAGCAAGCTTTAGGATAGGGTACTGAATTGTAATTTCCTTTCGCCTAATAATGCGATTTTAGCAAAGAGAGTATCTCCCGCAGGGAAGCTGCTACCATCAAATGTTTGCCCTCATTAGACTCCCCTCTGGAAGCGCTTTCACTGCAAGCTGCAGATTCCCTCCTAACAGCAAGCTTTAGGATAGGGTACTGAATTTTAACTTACTTTCGCCTAATAATGCGATTTTGGAAAAGAGAGTATCTCCCGCAGGGAAGCTGCTACCATCAAATGTTTGCCCTCATTAGACTCCCCTCTGGAAGCGCTTTCACTGCAAGCTGCAGATTCTCTCCTAACAGCAAGCTTTAGGATAGGGTACTGAATTGTAACTTACCTGCGGCTAATAAGGCGATTTTGGCAAAGAGAATATCTCCCGCAGGGAAGCTGCTACCATCAAATGTTTGCCCTCATTAGACTCCCCTCTGGAAGCGATTTCACTGCAAGCTGCAGATTCCCTCCTAACAGCAAGCTTTAGGATAGTGTACTGAATTGTAACTTACTTTCGCCTAATAATGCGATTTTGGCAAAGAGAGTATCTCCCGCAGGGAAGCTGCTACCATCAAATCTTTGCCCTCATTAGACTACCCTGTGGAAGCGCTTTCACTGCAAGCTGCAGATTCCCTCCTAACAGCAAGCTTTAGGATAGGGTACTGAATTGTAATTTCCTTTCGCCTAATAATGCGATTTTAGCAAAGAGAGTATCTCCCGCAGGGAAGCTGCTACCATCAAATGTTTGCCCTCATTAGACTCCCCTCTGGAAGCGCTTTCACTGCAAGCTGCAGATTCCCTCCTACCAGCAAGCTTTAGGATAGGGCACTGAATTGTAACTTAACTGCGGCTAATAAGGGGATTTGGCAAAATGAATATCTCCCGTAGGGAAGCTGCTACCATCAAATGTTTGCCCTCGTTAGACTCCCCTCTGGAAGCGCTTTCACTGCAAGCTGCAGATTCCCTCCTAACAGCAAGCTTTAGGATAGGGTACTGAATTGTATCTTACTTTCGCCTAAGAATGCGATTTTGGCAAAGAGAGTATCTCCCGCAGGGAAGCTGCTACCATCAAATGTTTGCCCTCATTAGACTCCCCTCTGGAAGTGCATTCACTTCAAGCTTCCGATTCCCTCCTAACAGCAAGTTTTAGGATAGTGTACTGAATTGTATCTTACTTTCGCCTAATAATGCGATTTTGGCAAAGAGACTATCTCCCGCAGGGAAGCTGCTACCATCAAATGTTTGCCCTCATTAGACTACCCTGTGGAAGCGCTTTCACTGCAAGCTGCAGATTCCCTCCTAACAGCAAGCTTTAGGATAGGGTACTGAATTGTAACTTACTTTCGCCTAATAATGCGATTTTGGCAAAGAGAGTATCTCCCGCAGGGAAGCTGCTACCATCAAATGTTTGCCCTCATTAGACTCCCCTCTGGAAGCGCTTTCACTGCAAGCTGCAGATTCTCTCCTAACAGCAAGCTTTAGGACAGTGTACTGAATTGTAATTTGCTTTCGCCTAATAATGCGATTTTAGCAAAGAGAGTATCTCCCGCAGGGAAGCTGCTACCATCAAATATTTGCCCTCATTAGACTCCCCTCTGGAAGCACTTTCACTGCAAGCTGCAGATTCCCTCCTAACAGCAAGCTTTAGGATAGGGTACTCAATTGTATCTTACTTTCGCCTAATAATGCGATTTTGGCAAAGAGAGTATCTCCCGCAGGGAAGCTGCTACCATCAAATCTTTGCCCTCATTAGACTACCCTGTGGAAGCGCTTTCACTGCAAGCTGCAGATTCCCTCCTAACAGCAAGCTTTAGGATAGGGTACTGAATTGTAATTTCCTTTCGCCTAATAATGCGATTTTAGCAAAGAGAGTATCTCCCGCAGGGAAGCTGCTACCATCAAATGTTTGCCCTCATTAGACTCCCCTCTGGAAGCGCTTTCACTGCAAGCTGCAGATTCCCTCCTACCAGCAAGCTTTAGGATAGGGCACTGAATTGTAACTTAACTGCGGCTAATAAGGGGATTTGGCAAAATGAATATCTCCCGTAGGGAAGCTGCTACCATCAAATGTTTGCCCTCGTTAGACTCCCCTCTGGAAGCGCTTTCACTGCAAGCTGCAGATTCCCTCCTAACAGCAAGCTTTAGGATAGGGTACTGAATTGTATCTTACTTTCGCCTAAGAATGCGATTTTGGCAAAGAGAGTATCTCCCGCAGGGAAGCTGCTACCATCAAATGTTTGCCCTCATTAGACTCCCCTCTGGAAGTGCATTCACTTCAAGCTTCCGATTCCCTCCTAACAGCAAGTTTTAGGATAGTGTACTGAATTGTATCTTACTTTCGCCTAATAATGCGATTTTGGCAAAGAGACTATCTCCCGCAGGGAAGCTGCTACCATCAAATCTTTGCCCTCATTAGACTACCCTGTGGAAGCGCTTTCACTGCAAGCTGCAGATTCCCTCCTAACAGCAAGCTTTAGGATAGGGTACTGAATTGTAACTTACTTTCGCCTAATAATGCGATTTTGGCAAAGAGAGTATCTCCCGCAGGGAAGCTGCTACCATCAAATGTTTGCCCTCATTAGACTCCCCTCTGGAAGCGCTTTCACTGCAAGCTGCAGATTCTCTCCTAACAGCAAGCTTTAGGACAGTGTACTGAATTGTAATTTGCTTTCGCCTAATAATGCGATTTTAGCAAAGAGAGTATCTCCCGCAGGGAAGCTGCTACCATCAAATATTTGCCCTCATTAGACTCCCCTCTGGAAGTGCTTTCACTGCAAGCTGCAGATTCCCTCCTAACAGCAAGCTTTAGGATAGGGTACTCAATTGTATCTTACTTTCGCCTAATAATGCGATTATGGCAAAGAGAGTATCTCCGGCAGGGAAGCTGCTACCATCAAATGTTTGCCCTCATTAGACTCCCCTCTGGAAGCGCTTTCACTGCAAGCTGCAGATTCCCTCCTAACAGCAAGCTTTAGGATAGGGTACTGAATTGTAACTTACTTTCGCCTAATAATGCGATTATGGCAAAGAGACTATCTCCCGCAGGGAAGCTGCTACCATCAAATATTTGCCCTCATTAGACTCCCCTCTGGAAGCGCTTTCACTGCAAGCTTCAGATTCCCTCCTAACAGCAAGCTTTAGGATAGGGTACTGAATTGTAACTTACTTTCGCCTATTAATGCGATTTTGGCAAAGAGAGTATCTCCCGGAGGGAAGCTGCTACCATCAAATGTTTGCCCTCGTTAGACTACCCTCTGGAAGCGCTTTCACTGCAAGCTGCAGATTCCCTCCTAACAGCAAGCTTTAGGATAGGGTACTGAATTGTATCTTACTATCGCCTAATAATGCGATTTTGGAAAAGAGACTATCTCCCGCAGGGAAGCTGCTACCATCAAATGTTTGCCCTCATTAGACTCCCCTCTGGAAGCGCTTTCACTGCAAGCTGCAGATTCCCTCCTAACAGCAAGCTTTAGGATAGTGTACAGAATTGTAACTTACTTTCGCCTAATAATGCGATTTTGGCAAAGAGAGTATCTCCCGCAGGGAAGCTGCTACCATCAAATCTTTGCCCTCATTAGACTACCCTGTGGAAGCGCTTTCACTGCAAGCTGCAGATTCCCTCCTAACAGCAAGCTTTAGGATAGGGTACTGAATTGTAATTTCCTTTCGCCTAATAATGCGATTTTAGCAAAGAGAGTATCTCCCGCAGGGAAGCTGCTACCATCAAATGTTTGCCCTCATTAGACTCCCCTCTGGAAGCGCTTTCACTGCAAGCTGCAGATTCCCTCCTACCAGCAAGCTTTAGGATAGGGCACTGAATTGTAACTTAACTGCGGCTAATAAGGGGATTTGGCAAAATGAATATCTCCCGTAGGGAAGCTGCTACCATCAAATGTTTGCCCTCGTTAGACTCCCCTCTGGAAGCGCTTTCACTGCAAGCTGCAGATTCCCTCCTAACAGCAAGCTTTAGGATAGGGTACTGAATTGTATCTTACTTTCGCCTAAGAATGCGATTTTGGCAAAGAGAGTATCTCCCGCAGGGAAGCTGCTACCATCAAATGTTTGCCCTCATTAGACTCCCCTCTGGAAGTGCATTCACTTCAAGCTTCCGATTCCCTCCTAACAGCAAGTTTTAGGATAGTGTACTGAATTGTATCTTACTTTCGCCTAATAATGCGATTTTGGCAAAGAGACTATCTCCCGCAGGGAAGCTGCTACCATCAAATCTTTGCCCTCATTAGACTACCCTGTGGAAGCGCTTTCACTGCAAGCTGCAGATTCCCTCCTAACAGCAAGCTTTAGGATAGGGTACTGAATTGTAACTTACTTTCGCCTAATAATGCGATTTTGGCAAAGAGAGTATCTCCCGCAGGGAAGCTGCTACCATCAAATGTTTGCCCTCATTAGACTCCCCTCTGGAAGCGCTTTCACTGCAAGCTGCAGATTCTCTCCTAACAGCAAGCTTTAGGACAGTGTACTGAATTGTAATTTGCTTTCGCCTAATAATGCGATTTTAGCAAAGAGAGTATCTCCCGCAGGGAAGCTGCTACCATCAAATATTTGCCCTCATTAGACTCCCCTCTGGAAGTGCTTTCACTGCAAGCTGCAGATTCCCTCCTAACAGCAAGCTTTAGGATAGGGTACTCAATTGTATCTTACTTTCGCCTAATAATGCGATTATGGCAAAGAGAGTATCTCCGGCAGGGAAGCTGCTACCATCAAATGTTTGCCCTCATTAGACTCCCCTCTGGAAGCGCTTTCACTGCAAGCTGCAGATTCCCTCCTAACAGCAAGCTTTAGGATAGTGTACTGAATTGTAACTTACTTTCGCCTAATAATGCGATTTTGGCAAAGAGACTATCTCCCGCAGGGAAGCTGCTACCATCAAATATTTGCCCTCATTAGACTCCCCTCTGGAAGCGCTTTCACTGCAAGCTTCAGATTCCCTCCTAACAGCAAGCTTTAGGATAGGGTACTGAATTGTAACTTACTTTCGCCTAATAATGCGATTTTGGCAAAGAGAGTATCTCCCGGAGGGAAGCAGCTACCATCAAATGTTTGCCCTCGTTAGACTACCCTCTGGAAGCGCTTTCACTGCAAGCTGCAGATTCCCTCCTAACAGCAAGCTTTAGGATAGGGTACTGAATTGTATCTTACTATCGCCTAATAATGCGATTTTGGAAAAGAGACTATCTCCCGCAGGGAAGCTGCTACCATCAAATGTTTGCCCTCATTAGACTCCCCTCTGGAAGCGCTTTCACTGCAAGCTGCAGATTCCCTCCTAACAGCAAGCTTTAGGATAGTGTACAGAATTGTAACTTAACTGCGGCTAATAAGGCGATTTTGGCAAAGAGAATATCTCCCGCAGGGAAGCTGCTACCATCAAATGTTTGCCCTCATTAGACTCCCCTCTGGAAGCGCTTTCACTGCAAGCTGCAGATTCCCTCCTAACAGCAAGCTTTAGCATAGGGTACTGAATTGTATCTTAACTGCGGCTAATAATGCGATTTTGGCAAAGAGACTATCTCCCGCAGGGAAGCTGCTACCATCAAATGTTTGCCCTCATTAGACTCCCCTCTGGAAGCGCTTTGACTGCAAGCTGCAGATTCCCTCCTAACAGCAAGCTTTAGGATAGGGTACTGAATTGTAGCTTACTTTCGCCTAATAATGCGATTTTGGCAAAGAGAGTATCTCCCGCAGGGAAGCTGCTACCATCAAATGTTTGCCCTCATTAGACTCCCCTCTGGAAGCGCTTTCACTGCAAGCTGCAGATTCCCTCCTAACAGCAAGCTTTAGCATAGGGTACTGAATTGTAACTTACTTTCGCCTAATAATGCTATTTTGGCAAAGAGAGTATCTCCCGCAGGGAAGCTGCTACCATCAAATGTTTGCCCTCATTAGACTACCCTGTGGAAGCGCTTTCACTGCAAGCTGCAGATTCCCTCCTAACAGCAAGCTTTAAGATAGGGTACTGAATTGTAATTTCCTTTCGCCTAATAATGCGATTTTAGCAAAGAGAGTATCTCCCGCAGGGAAGCTGCTACCATCAAATGTTTGCCCTCATTAGACTCCCCTCTGGAAGCGCTTTCACTGCAAGCTGCAGATTCCCTCCTACCATCAAGCTTTAGGATAGGGCACTGAATTGTAACTTAACTGCGGCTAATAAGGGGATTTTGGCAAAATGAATATCTCCCGCAGGGAAGCTGCTACCATCAAATGTTTGCCCTCGTTAGACTCCCCTCTGGAAGCGCTTTCACTGCAAGCTGCAGATTCCCTCCTAACAGCAAGCTTTAGGATAGGGTACTGAATTGTAACTTACTTTCGCCTAAGAATGCGATTTTGGCAAAGAGAGTATCTCCCGCAGGGAAGCTGCTACCATCAAATGTTTGCCCTCATTAGACTCCCCTCTGGAAGTGCATTCACTTCAAGCTTCCGATTCCCTCCTAACAGCAAGTTTTAGGATAGTGTACTGAATTGTATCTTACTTTCGCCTAATAATGCGATTTTGGAAAAGAGAGTATCTCCCGCAGGGAAGCTGCTACCATCAAATGTTTGCCCTCATTAGACTCCCCTCTGGAAGCGCTTTCACTGCAAGCTGCAGATTCTCTCCTAACAGCAAGCTTTAGGATAGGGTACTGAATTGTAACTTACCTGCGGCTAATAGGGCGATTTTGGGAAAGAGAATATCTCCCGCAGGGAAGCTGCTACCATCAAATGTTTGCCCTCATTAGACTCCCCTCTGGAAGCGATTTCACTGCAAGCTGCAGATTCCCTCCTAACAGCAAGCTTTAGGATAGGGTACTGAATTGTAACTTACTTTCGCCTAATAATGCGATTTTGGCAAAGAGAGTATCTCCCGCAGGGAAGCTGCTACCATCAAATCTTTGCCCTCATTAGACTACCCTGTGGAAGCGCTTTCACTGCAAGCTGCAGATTCCCTCCTAACAGCAACTGTTAGGATAGGGTACTGAATTGTAATTTCCTTTCGCCTAATAATGCGATTTTAGCAAAGAGAGTATCTCCCGCAGGGAAGCTGCAACCATCAAATGTTTGCCCTCATTAGACTCCCCTCTGGAAGCGCTTTCACTGCAAGCTGCAGATTCCCTCCTAACAGCAAGCTTTAGCATAGGGTACTGAATTGTATCTTACTTTCGCCTAATAATGCGATTTTGGCAAAGAGAGTATCTCCCGCAGGGAAGCTGCTACCATCAAATGTTTGCCCTCATTAGACTCCCCTCTGGAAGCGCTTTCACTGCAAGCTGCAGATTCCCTCCTAACAGCAAGCTTTAGGATAGGGTACTGAATTTTAACTTACTTTCGCCTAATAATGCGATTTTGGAAAAGAGAGTATCTCCCGCAGGGAAGCTGCTACCATCAAATGTTTGCCCTCATTAGACTCCCCTCTGGAAGCGCTTTCACTGCAAGCTGCAGATTCTCTCCTAACAGCAAGCTTTAGGATAGGGTACTGAATTGTAACTTACCTGCGGCTAATAGGGCGATTTTGGCAAAGAGAATATCTCCCGCAGGGAAGCTGCTACCATCAAATGTTTGCCCTCATTAGACTCCCCTCTGGAAGCGCTTTCACTGCAAGCTGCAGATTCCCTCCTACCAGCAAGCTTTAGGATAGTGTACTGAATTGTAACTTACTTTTGCCTAATAATGCGATTTTGGCAAAGAGAGTATCTCCCGCAGGGAAGCTGCTACCATCAAATCTTTGCCCTCATTAGACTACCCTCTGGAAGCGCTTTCACTGCAAGCTGCAGATTCCCTCCTAACAGCAAGCTTTAGGATAGGGTACTGAATTGTAATTTCCTTTCGCCTAATAATGCGATTTTAGCAAAGAGAGTATCTCCCGCAGGGAAGCTGCTACCATCAAATGTTTGCCCTCATTAGACTCCCCTCTGGAAGCGCTTTCACTGCAAGCTGCAGATTCCCTCCTACCAGCAAGCTTTAGGATAGGGCACTGAATTGTAACTTAACTGCGGCTAATAAGGGGATGTTGGCAAAATGAATATCTCCCGCAGGGAAGCTGCTACCATCAAATGTTTGCCCTCGTTAGAATACCCTCTGGAAGCGCATTCACTGCAAGCTGCAGATTCCCTCCTAACAGCAAGCTTTAGGATAGGGTACTCAATTGTAACTTACTTTCGCCTAATAATGCGATTTTGGCAAAGAGAGTATCTCCCGCAGGGAAGCTGCTACCATCAAATGTTTGCCCTCATTAGACTCCCCTCTGGAAGCGCTTTCACTGCAAGCTGCAGATTCCCTCCTAACAGCAAGCTTTAGCATAGGGTACTGAATTGTAACTTACTTTCGCCTAATAATGCGATTTTGGCAAAGAGAGTATCTCCCGCAGGGAAGCTGCTACCATCAAATGTTTGCCCTCATTAGACTCCCCTCTGGAAGCGCTTTCACTGCAAGCTGCAGATTCCCTCCTAACAGCAAGCTTTAGGATAGGGTACTGAATTTTAACTTACTTTCGCCTAATAATGCGATTTTGGAAAAGAGAGTATCTCCCGCAGGGAAGCTGCTACCATCAAATGTTTGCCCTCATTAGACTCCCCTCTGGAAGCGCTTTCACTGCAAGCTGCAGATTCTCTCCTAACAGCAAGCTTTAGGATAGGGTACTGAATTGTAACTTACCTGCGGCTAATAGGGCGATTTTGGCAAAGAGAATATCTCCCGCAGGGAAGCTGCTACCATCAAATGTTTGCCCTCATTAGACTCCCCTCTGGAAGCACTTTCACTGCAAGCTGCAGATTCCCTCCTACCAGCAAGCTTTAGGATAGTGTACTGAATTGTAACTTACTTTCGCCTAATAATGCGATTTTGGCAAAGAGAGTATCTCCCGCAGGGAAGCTGCTACCATCAAATCTTTGCCCTCATTAGACTACCCTGTGGAAGCGCTTTCACTGCAAGCTGCAGATTCCCTCCTAACAGCAAGCTTTAGGATAGGGTACTGAATTGTAATTTCCTTTCGCCTAATAATGCGATTTTAGCAAAGAGAGTATCTCCCGCAGGGAAGCTGCTACCATCAAATGTTTGCCCTCATTAGACTCCCCTCTGGAAGCGCTTTCACTGCAAGCTGCAGATTCCCTCCTACCAGCAAGCTTTAGGATAGGGCACTGAATTGTAACTTAACTGCGGCTAATAAGGGGATTTGGCAAAATGAATATCTCCCGTAGGGAAGCTGCTACCATCAAATGTTTGCCCTCGTTAGACTCCCCTCTGGAAGCGCTTTCACTGCAAGCTGCAGATTCCCTCCTAACAGCAAGCTTTAGGATAGGGTACTGAATTGTATCTTACTTTCGCCTAAGAATGCGATTTTGGCAAAGAGAGTATCTCCCGCAGGGAAGCTGCTACCATCAAATGTTTGCCCTCATTAGACTCCCCTCTGGAAGTGCATTCACTTCAAGCTTCCGATTCCCTCCTAACAGCAAGTTTTAGGATAGTGTACTGAATTGTATCTTACTTTCGCCTAATAATGCGATTTTGGCAAAGAGACTATCTCCCGCAGGGAAGCTGCTACCATCAAATCTTTGCCCTCATTAGACTACCCTGTGGAAGCGCTTTCACTGCAAGCTGCAGATTCCCTCCTAACAGCAAGCTTTAGGATAGGGTACTGAATCGTAACTTACTTTCGCCTAATAATGCGATTTTGGCAAAGAGAGTATCTCCCGCAGGGAAGCTGCTACCATCAAATGTTTGCCCTCATTAGACTCCCCTCTGGAAGCGCTTTCACTGCAAGCTGCAGATTCTCTCCTAACAGCAAGCTTTAGGACAGTGTACTGAATTGTAATTTGCTTTCGCCTAATAATGCGATTTTAGCAAAGAGAGTATCTCCCGCAGGGAAGCTGCTACCATCAAATATTTGCCCTCATTAGACTCCCCTCTGGAAGTGCTTTCACTGCAAGCTGCAGATTCCCTCCTAACAGCAAGCTTTAGGATAGGGTACTCAATTGTATCTTACTTTCGCCTAATAATGCGATTATGGCAAAGAGAGTATCTCCCGGAGGGAAGCTGCTACCATCAAATGTTTGCCCTCGTTAGACTACCCTCTGGAAGCGCTTTCACTGCAAGCTGCACATTCCCTCCTAACAGCAAGCTTTAGGATAGGGTACTGAATTGTATCTTACTATCGCCTAATAATGCGATTTTGGAAAAGAGAGTATCTCCCGCAGGGAAGCTGCTACCATCAAATGTTTGCCCTCATTAGACTCCCCTCTGGAAGCGCTTTCACTGCAAGCTGCAGATTCCCTCCTAACAGCAAGCTTTAGGATAGTGTACAGAATTGTAACTTAACTGCGGCTAATAAGGCGATTTTGGCAAAGAGAATATCTCCCGCAGGGAAGCTGCTACCATCAAATGTTTGCCCTCATTAGACTCCCCTCTGGAAGCGCTTTCACTGCAAGCTGCAGATTCCCCTCCTAACAGCAAGCTTTAGCATAGGGTACTGAATTGTATCTTAACTGCGGCTAATAATGCGATTTTGGCAAAGAGACTATCTCCCGCAGGGAAGCTGCTACCATCAAATGTTTGCCCTCATTAGACTCCCCTCTGGAAGCGCTTTGACTGCAAGCTGCAGATTCCCTCCTACCAGCAAGCTTTAGGATAGGGTACTGAATTGTAGCTTACTTTCGCCTAATAATGCGATTTTGGCAAAGAGAGTATCTCCCGCAGGGAAGCTGCTACCATCAAATGTTTGCCCTCATTAGACTCCCCTCTGGAAGCGCTTTCACTGCAAGCTGCAGATTCCCTCCTAACAGCAAGCTTTAGCATAGGGTACTGAATTGTAACTTACTTTCGCCTAATAATGCTATTTTGGCAAAGAGAGTATCTCCCGCAGGGAAGCTGCTACCATCAAATGTTTGCCCTCATTAGACTACCCTGTGGAAGCGCTTTCACTGCAAGCTGCAGATTCCCTCCTAACAGCAAGCTTTAAGATAGGGTACTGAATTGTAATTTCCTTTCGCCTAATAATGCGATTTTAGCAAAGAGAGTATCTCCCGCAGGGAAGCTGCTACCATCAAATGTTTGCCCTCATTAGACTCCCCTCTGGAAGCGCTTTCACTGCAAGCTGCAGATTCCCTCCTACCATCAAGCTTTAGGATAGGGCACTGAATTGTAACTTAACTGCGGCTAATAAGGGGATTTTGGCAAAATGAATATCTCCCGCAGGGAAGCTGCTACCATCAAATGTTTGCCCTCGTTAGACTCCCCTCTGGAAGCGCTTTCACTGCAAGCTGCAGATTCCCTCCTAACAGCAAGCTTTAGGATAGGGTACTGAATTGTAACTTACTTTCGCCTAAGAATGCGATTTTGGCAAAGAGAGTATCTCCCGCAGGGAAGCTGCTACCATCAAATGTTTGCCCTCATTAGACTCCCCTCTGGAAGTGCATTCACTTCAAGCTTCCGATTCCCTCCTAACAGCAAGTTTTAGGATAGTGTACTGAATTGTATCTTACTTTCGCCTAATAATGCGATTTTGGAAAAGAGAGTATCTCCCGCAGGGAAGCTGCTACCATCAAATGTTTGCCCTCATTAGACTACCCTGTGGAAGCGCTTTCACTGCAAGCTGCAGATTCCCTCCTAACAGCAAGCTTTAGGATAGGGTACTGAATTGTAATTTCCTTTCGCCTAATAATGCGATTTTAGCAAAGAGAGTATCTCCCGCAGGGAAGCTGCTACCATCAAATGTTTGCCCTCATTAGACTCCCCTCTGGAAGCGCTTTCACTGCAAGCTGCAGATTCCCTCCTAACAGCAAGCTTTAGGATAGGGTACTGAATTTTAACTTACTTTCGCCTAATAATGCGATTTTGGAAAAGAGAGTATCTCCCGCAGGGAAGCTGCTACCATCAAATGTTTGCCCTCATTAGACTCCCCTCTGGAAGCGCTTTCACTGCAAGCTGCAGATTCTCTCCTAACAGCAAGCTTTAGGATAGGGTACTGAATTGTAACTTACCTGCGGCTAATAAGGCGATTTTGGCAAAGAGAATATCTCCCGCAGGGAAGCTGCTACCATCAAATGTTTGCCCTCATTAGACTCCCCTCTGGAAGCGATTTCACTGCAAGCTGCAGATTCCCTCCTAACAGCAAGCTTTAGGATAGTGTACTGAATTGTAACTTACTTTCGCCTAATAATGCGATTTTGGCAAAGAGAGTATCTCCCGCAGGGAAGCTGCTACCATCAAATCTTTGCCCTCATTAGACTACCCTGTGGAAGCGCTTTCACTGCAAGCTGCAGATTCCCTCCTAACAGCAAGCTTTAGGATAGGGTACTGAATTGTAATTTCCTTTCGCCTAATAATGCGATTTTAGCAAAGAGAGTATCTCCCGCAGGGAAGCTGCTACCATCAAATGTTTGCCCTCATTAGACTCCCCTCTGGAAGCGCTTTCACTGCAAGCTGCAGATTCCCTCCTACCAGCAAGCTTTAGGATAGGGCACTGAATTGTAACTTAACTGCGGCTAATAAGGGGATTTGGCAAAATGAATATCTCCCGTAGGGAAGCTGCTACCATCAAATGTTTGCCCTCGTTAGACTCCCCTCTGGAAGCGCTTTCACTGCAAGCTGCAGATTCCCTCCTAACAGCAAGCTTTAGGATAGGGTACTGAATTGTATCTTACTTTCGCCTAAGAATGCGATTTTGGCAAAGAGAGTATCTCCCGCAGGGAAGCTGCTACCATCAAATGTTTGCCCTCATTAGACTCCCCTCTGGAAGTGCATTCACTTCAAGCTTCCGATTCCCTCCTAACAGCAAGTTTTAGGATAGTGTACTGAATTGTATCTTACTTTCGCCTAATAATGCGATTTTGGCAAAGAGACTATCTCCCGCAGGGAAGCTGCTACCATCAAATGTTTGCCCTCATTAGACTACCCTGTGGAAGCGCTTTCACTGCAAGCTGCAGATTCCCTCCTAACAGCAAGCTTTAGGATAGGGTACTGAATTGTAACTTACTTTCGCCTAATAATGCGATTTTGGCAAAGAGAGTATCTCCCGCAGGGAAGCTGCTACCATCAAATGTTTGCCCTCATTAGACTCCCCTCTGGAAGCGCTTTCACTGCAAGCTGCAGATTCTCTCCTAACAGCAAGCTTTAGGACAGTGTACTGAATTGTAATTTGCTTTCGCCTAATAATGCGATTTTAGCAAAGAGAGTATCTCCCGCAGGGAAGCTGCTACCATCAAATATTTGCCCTCATTAGACTCCCCTCTGGAAGCACTTTCACTGCAAGCTGCAGATTCCCTCCTAACAGCAAGCTTTAGGATAGGGTACTCAATTGTATCTTACTTTCGCCTAATAATGCGATTTTGGCAAAGAGAGTATCTCCCGCAGGGAAGCTGCTACCATCAAATGTTTGCCCTCATTAGACTACCCTGTGGAAGCGCTTTCACTGCAAGCTGCAGATTCCCTCCTAACAGCAAGCTTTAGGATAGGGTACTGAATTGTAATTTCCTTTCGCCTAATAATGCGATTTTAGCAAAGAGAGTATCTCCCGCAGGGAAGCTGCTACCATCAAATGTTTGCCCTCATTAGACTCCCCTCTGGAAGCGCTTTCACTGCAAGCTGCAGATTCCCTCCTACCAGCAAGCTTTAGGATAGGGCACTGAATTGTAACTTAACTGCGGCTAATAAGGGGATTTGGCAAAATGAATATCTCCCGTAGGGAAGCTGCTACCATCAAATGTTTGCCCTCGTTAGACTCCCCTCTGGAAGCGCTTTCACTGCAAGCTGCAGATTCCCTCCTAACAGCAAGCTTTAGGATAGGGTACTGAATTGTATCTTACTTTCGCCTAAGAATGCGATTTTGGCAAAGAGAGTATCTCCCGCAGGGAAGCTGCTACCATCAAATGTTTGCCCTCATTAGACTCCCCTCTGGAAGTGCATTCACTTCAAGCTTCCGATTCCCTCCTAACAGCAAGTTTTAGGATAGTGTACTGAATTGTATCTTACTTTCGCCTAATAATGCGATTTTGGCAAAGAGACTATCTCCCGCAGGGAAGCTGCTACCATCAAATCTTTGCCCTCATTAGACTACCCTGTGGAAGCGCTTTCACTGCAAGCTGCAGATTCCCTCCTAACAGCAAGCTTTAGGATAGGGTACTGAATTGTAACTTACTTTCGCCTAATAATGCGATTTTGGCAAAGAGAGTATCTCCCGCAGGGAAGCTGCTACCATCAAATGTTTGCCCTCATTAGACTCCCCTCTGGAAGCGCTTTCACTGCAAGCTGCAGATTCTCTCCTAACAGCAAGCTTTAGGACAGTGTACTGAATTGTAATTTGCTTTCGCCTAATAATGCGATTTTAGCAAAGAGAGTATCTCCCGCAGGGAAGCTGCTACCATCAAATATTTGCCCTCATTAGACTCCCCTCTGGAAGTGCTTTCACTGCAAGCTGCAGATTCCCTCCTAACAGCAAGCTTTAGGATAGGGTACTCAATTGTATCTTACTTTCGCCTAATAATGCGATTATGGCAAAGAGAGTATCTCCGGCAGGGAAGCTGCTACCATCAAATGTTTGCCCTCATTAGACTCCCCTCTGGAAGTGCATTCACTTCAAGCTTCCGATTCCCTCCTAACAGCAAGTTTTAGGATAGTGTACTGAATTGTATCTTACTTTCGCCTAATAATGCGATTTTGGCAAAGAGACTATCTCCCGCAGGGAAGCTGCTACCATCAAATGTTTGCCCTCATTAGACTACCCTGTGGAAGCGCTTTCACTGCAAGCTGCAGATTCCCTCCTAACAGCAAGCTTTAGGATAGGGTACTGAATTGTAACTTACTTTCGCCTAATAATGCGATTTTGGCAAAGAGAGTATCTCCCGCAGGGAAGCTGCTACCATCAAATGTTTGCCCTCATTAGACTCCCCTCTGGAAGCGCTTTCACTGCAAGCTGCAGATTCTCTCCTAACAGCAAGCTTTAGGACAGTGTACTGAATTGTAATTTGCTTTCGCCTAATAATGCGATTTTAGCAAAGAGAGTATCTCCCGCAGGGAAGCTGCTACCATCAAATATTTGCCCTCATTAGACTCCCCTCTGGAAGTGCTTTCACTGCAAGCTGCAGATTCCCTCCTAACAGCAAGCTTTAGGATAGGGTACTCAATTGTATCTTACTTTCGCCTAATAATGCGATTATGGCAAAGAGAGTATCTCCGGCAGGGAAGCTGCTACCATCAAATGTTTGCCCTCATTAGACTCCCCTCTGGAAGCGCTTTCACTGCAAGCTGCAGATTCCCTCCTAACAGCAAGCTTTAGGATAGGGTACTGAATTGTAACTTACTTTCGCCTAATAATGCGATTATGGCAAAGAGACTATCTCCCGCAGGGAAGCTGCTACCATCAAATATTTGCCCTCATTAGACTCCCCTCTGGAAGCGCTTTCACTGCAAGCTTCAGATTCCCTCCTAACAGCAAGCTTTAGGATAGGGTACTGAATTGTAACTTACTTTCGCCTATTAATGCGATTTTGGCAAAGAGAGTATCTCCCGGAGGGAAGCTGCTACCATCAAATGTTTGCCCTCGTTAGACTACCCTCTGGAAGCGCTTTCACTGCAAGCTGCAGATTCCCTCCTAACAGCAAGCTTTAGGATAGGGTACTGAATTGTATCTTACTATCGCCTAATAATGCGATTTTGGAAAAGAGACTATCTCCCGCAGGGAAGCTGCTACCATCAAATGTTTGCCCTCATTAGACTCCCCTCTGGAAGCGCTTTCACTGCAAGCTGCAGATTCCCTCCTAACAGCAAGCTTTAGGATAGTGTACAGAATTGTAACTTAACTGCGGCTAATAAGGCGATTTTGGCAAAGAGAATATCTCCCGCAGGGAAGCTGCTACCATCAAATGTTTGCCCTCATTAGACTCCCCTCTGGAAGCGCTTTCACTGCAAGCTGCAGATTCCCTCCTAACAGCAAGCTTTAGGATAGGGTACTGAATTGTAGCTTACTTTCGCCTAATAATGCGATTTTGGCAAAGAGAGTATCTCCCGCAGGGAAGCTGCTACCATCAAATGTTTGCCCTCATTAGACTCCCCTCTGGAAGCGCTTTCACTGCAAGCTGCAGATTCCCTCCTAACAGCAAGCTTTAGCATAGGGTACTGAATTGTAACTTACTTTCGCCTAATAATGCTATTTTGGCAAAGAGAGTATCTCCCACAGGGAAGCTGCTACCGTCAAATGTTTGCCCTCATTAGACTACCCTGTGGAAGCGCTTTCACTGCAAGCTGCAGATTCCCTCCTAACAGCAAGCTTTAGGATAGGGTACTGAATTGTAATTTCCTTTCGCCTAATAATGCGATTATAGCAAAGAGAGTATCTCCCGCAGGGAAGCTGCTACCATCAAATGTTTGCCCTCATTAGACTCCCCTCTGGAAGCGCTTTCACTGCAAGCTGCAGATTCCCTCCTACCAGCAAGCTTTAGGATAGGGCACTGAATTGTAACTTAACTGCGGCTAATAAGGGGATTTTGGCAAAATGAATATCTCCCGCAGGGAAGCTGCTACCATCAAATGTTTGCCCTCGTTAGACTCCCCTCTGGAAGCGCTTTCACTGCAAGCTGCAGATTCCCTCCTAACAGCAAGCTTTAGGATAGGGTACTGAATTGTAACTTACTTTCGCCTAAGAATGCGATTTTGGCAAAGAGAGTATCTCCCGCAGGGAAGCTGCTACCATCAAATGTTTGCCCTCATTAGACTCCCCTCTGGAAGCGCTTTCACTGCAAGCTGCAGATTCCCTCCTAACAGCAAGCTTTAGGATAGGGTACTGAATTGTAACTTACTTTCGCCTAATAATGCGATTTTGGCAAAGAGAGTATCTCCCGCAGGGAAGCTGCTACCATCAAATGTTTGCCCTCATTCGACTCCCCTCTGGAAGCGCTTTCACTGCAAGCTGCAGATTCCCTCCTAACAGCAAGCTTTAGGATAGGGTACCGAATTGTAACTTACTTTCGCATAATAATACGATTTTGGCAAAGAGAGTATCTCCCGCAGGGAAGCTGCTACCATCAAATGTTTGCCCTCATTAGACTCCCCTCTGGAAGCGCTTTCACTGCAAGCTGCAGATTCCCTCCTAACAGCAAGCTTTAGGATAGGGTACTGAATTGTAGCTTACTTTCGCCTAATAATGCGATTTTGGCAAAGAGAGTATCTCCCGCAGGGAAGCTGCTACCATCAAATGTTTGCCCTCATTAGACTCCCCTCTGGAAGCGCTTTCACTGCAAGCTGCAGATTCCCTCCTAACAGCAAGCTTTAGCATAGGGTACTGAATTGTAACTTACTTTCGCCTAATAATGCTATTTTGGCAAAGAGAGTATCTCCCGCAGGGAAGCTGCTACCATCAAATGTTTGCCCTCATTAGACTACCCTGTGGAAGCGCTTTCACTGCAAGCTGCAGATTCCCTCCTAACAGCAAGCTTTAGGATAGGGTACTGAATTGTAATTTCCTTTCGCCTAATAATGCGATTTTAGCAAAGAGAGTATCTCCCGCAGGGAAGCTGCTACCATCAAATGTTTGCCCTCATTAGACTCCCCTCTGGAAGCGCTTTCACTGCAAGCTGCAGATTCCCTCCTAACAGCAAGCTTTAGGATAGGGTACTGAATTTTAACTTACTTTCGCCTAATAATGCGATTTTGGAAAAGAGAGTATCTCCCGCAGGGAAGCTGCTACCATCAAATGTTTGCCCTCATTAGACTCCCCTCTGGAAGCGCTTTCACTGCAAGCTGCAGATTCTCTCCTAACAGCAAGCTTTAGGATAGGGTACTGAATGGTAACTTACCTGCGGCTAATAGGGCGATTTTGGCAAAGAGAATATCTCCCGCAGGGAAGCTGCTACCATCAAATGTTTGCCCTCATTAGACTCCCCTCTGGAAGCGATTTCACTGCAAGCTGCAGATTCCCTCCTAACAGCAAGCTTTAGGATAGTGTACTGAATTGTAACTTACTTTCGCCTAATAATGCGATTTTGGCAAAGAGAGTATCTCCCGCAGGGAAGCTGCTACCATCAAATCTTTGCCCTCATTAGACTACCCTGTGGAAGCGCTTTCACTGCAAGCTGCAGATTCCCTCCTAACAGCAAGCTTTAGGATAGGGTACTGAATTGTAATTTCCTTTCGCCTAATAATGCGATTTTAGCAAAGAGAGTATCTCCCGCAGGGAAGCTGCTACCATCAAATGTTTGCCCTCGTTAGACTCCCCTCTGGAAGCGCTTTCACTGCAAGCTGCAGATTCCCTCCTAACAGCAAGCTTTAGGATAGGGTACTGAATTGTATCTTACTTTCGCCTAAGAATGCGATTTTGGCAAAGAGAGTATCTCCCGCAGGGAAGCTGCTACCATCAAATGTTTGCCCTCATTAGACTCCCCTCTGGAAGTGCATTCACTTCAAGCTTCCGATTCCCTCCTAACAGCAAGTTTTAGGATAGTGTACTGAATTGTATCTTACTTTCGCCTAATAATGCGATTTTGGCAAAGAGACTATCTCCCGCAGGGAAGCTGCTACCATCAAATGTTTGCCCTCATTAGACTACCCTGTGGAAGCGCTTTCACTGCAAGCTGCAGATTCCCTCCTAACAGCAAGCTTTAGGATAGGGTACTGAATTGTAACTTACTTTCGCCTAATAATGCGATTTTGGCAAAGAGAGTATCTCCCGCAGGGAAGCTGCTACCATCAAATGTTTGCCCTCATTAGACTCCCCTCTGGAAGCGCTTTCACTGCAAGCTGCAGATTCTCTCCTAACAGCAAGCTTTAGGACAGTGTACTGAATTGTAATTTGCTTTCGCCTAATAATGCGATTTTAGCAAAGAGAGTATCTCCCGCAGGGAAGCTGCTACCATCAAATATTTGCCCTCATTAGACTCCCCTCTGGAAGTGCTTTCACTGCAAGCTGCAGATTCCCTCCTAACAGCAAGCTTTAGGATAGGGTACTCAATTGTATCTTACTTTCGCCTAATAATGCGATTATGGCAAAGAGAGTATCTCCGGCAGGGAAGCTGCTACCATCAAATGTTTGCCCTCATTAGACTCCCCTCTGGAAGCGCTTTCACTGCAAGCTGCAGATTCCCTCCTAACAGCAAGCTTTAGGATAGGGTACTGAATTGTAACTTACTTTCGCCTAATAATGCGATTATGGCAAAGAGACTATCTCCCGCAGGGAAGCTGCTACCATCAAATATTTGCCCTCATTAGACTCCCCTCTGGAAGCGCTTTCACTGCAAGCTTCAGATTCCCTCCTAACAGCAAGCTTTAGGATAGGGTACTGAATTGTAACTTACTTTCGCCTATTAATGCGATTTTGGCAAAGAGAGTATCTCCCGGAGGGAAGCTGCTACCATCAAATGTTTGCCCTCGTTAGACTCCCCTCTGGAAGCGCTTTCACTGCAAGCTGCAGATTCCCTCCTAACAGCAAGCTTTAGGATAGGGTACTGAATTGTATCTTACTATCGCCTAATAATGCGATTTTGGAAAAGAGACTATCTCCCGCAGGGAAGCTGCTACCATCAAATGTTTGCCCTCATTAGACTCCCCTCTGGAAGCGCTTTCACTGCAAGCTGCAGATTCCCTCCTAACAGCAAGCTTTAGGATAGTGTACAGAATTGTAACTTAACTGCGGCTAATAAGGCGATTTTGGCAAAGAGAATATCTCCCGCAGGGAAGCTGCTACCATCAAATGTTTGCCCTCATTAGACTCCCCTCTGGAAGCGCTTTCACTGCAAGCTGCAGATTCCCTCCTAACAGCAAGCTTTAGGATAGGGTACTGAATTGTAGCTTACTTTCGCCTAATAATGCGATTTTGGCAAAGAGAGTATCTCCCGCAGGGAAGCTGCTACCATCAAATGTTTGCCCTCATTAGACTCCCCTCTGGAAGCGCTTTCACTGCAAGCTGCAGATTCCCTCCTAACAGCAAGCTTTAGCATAGGGTACTGAATTGTAACTTACTTTCGCCTAATAATGCTATTTTGGCAAAGAGAGTATCTCCCACAGGGAAGCTGCTACCGTCAAATGTTTGCCCTCATTAGACTACCCTGTGGAAGCGCTTTCACTGCAAGCTGCAGATTCCCTCCTAACAGCAAGCTTTAGGATAGGGTACTGAATTGTAATTTCCTTTCGCCTAATAATGCGATTATAGCAAAGAGAGTATCTCCCGCAGGGAAGCTGCTACCATCAAATGTTTGCCCTCATTAGACTCCCCTCTGGAAGCGCTTTCACTGCAAGCTGCAGATTCCCTCCTACCAGCAAGCTTTAGGATAGGGCACTGAATTGTAACTTAACTGCGGCTAATAAGGGGATTTTGGCAAAATGAATATCTCCCGCAGGGAAGCTGCTACCATCAAATGTTTGCCCTCGTTAGACTCCCCTCTGGAAGCGCTTTCACTGCAAGCTGCAGATTCCCTCCTAACAGCAAGCTTTAGGATAGGGTACTGAATTGTAACTTACTTTCGCCTAAGAATGCGATTTTGGCAAAGAGAGTATCTCCCGCAGGGAAGCTGCTACCATCAAATGTTTGCCCTCATTAGACTCCCCTCTGGAAGCGCTTTCACTGCAAGCTGCAGATTCCCTCCTAACAGCAAGCTTTAGGATAGGGTACTGAATTGTAACTTACTTTCGCCTAATAATGCGATTTTGGCAAAGAGAGTATCTCCCGCAGGGAAGCTGCTACCATCAAATGTTTGCCCTCATTCGACTCCCCTCTGGAAGCGCTTTCACTGCAAGCTGCAGATTCCCTCCTAACAGCAAGCTTTAGGATAGGGTACCGAATTGTAACTTACTTTCGCATAATAATACGATTTTGGCAAAGAGAGTATCTCCCGCAGGGAAGCTGCTACCATCAAATGTTTGCCCTCATTAGACTCCCCTCTGGAAGCGCTTTCACTGCAAGCTGCAGATTCCCTCCTAACAGCAAGCTTTAGGATAGGGTACTGAATTGTAGCTTACTTTCGCCTAATAATGCGATTTTGGCAAAGAGAGTATCTCCCGCAGGGAAGCTGCTACCATCAAATGTTTGCCCTCATTAGACTCCCCTCTGGAAGCGCTTTCACTGCAAGCTGCAGATTCCCTCCTAACAGCAAGCTTTAGCATAGGGTACTGAATTGTAACTTACTTTCGCCTAATAATGCTATTTTGGCAAAGAGAGTATCTCCCGCAGGGAAGCTGCTACCATCAAATGTTTGCCCTCATTAGACTACCCTGTGGAAGCGCTTTCACTGCAAGCTGCAGATTCCCTCCTAACAGCAAGCTTTAGGATAGGGTACTGAATTGTAATTTCCTTTCGCCTAATAATGCGATTTTAGCAAAGAGAGTATCTCCCGCAGGGAAGCTGCTACCATCAAATGTTTGCCCTCATTAGACTCCCCTCTGGAAGCGCTTTCACTGCAAGCTGCAGATTCCCTCCTACCAGCAAGCTTTAGGATAGGGCACTGAATTGTAACTTAACTGCGGCTAATAAGGGGATTTTGGCAAAATGAATATCTCCCGCAGGGAAGCTGCTACCATCAAATGTTTGCCCTCGTTAGACTCCCCTCTGGAAGCGCTTTCACTGCAAGCTGCAGATTCCCTCCTAACAGCAGGCTTTAGGATAGGGTACTGAATTGTAACTTACTTTCGCCTAAGAATGCGATTTTGGCAAAGAGAGTATCTCCCGCAGGGAAGCTGCTACCATCAAATGTTTGCCCTCATTAGACTCCCCTCTGGAAGTGCATTCACTTCAAGCTTCCGATTCCCTCCTAACAGCAAGTTTTAGGATAGTGTACTGAATTGTATCTTACTTTCGCCTAATAATGCGATTTTGGAAAAGAGAGTATCTCCCGCAGGGAAGCTGCTACCATCAAATCTTTGCCCTCATTAGACTACCCTGTGGAAGCGCTTTCACTGCAAGCTGCAGATTCCCTCCTAACAGCAAGCTTTAGGATAGGGTACTGAATTGTATCTTAAGTGCGGCTAATAAGTCGAATTTGGCAAAGAGAATATCTCCCGCAGGGAAGCTGCTACCATCAAATGTTTGCCCTCATTAGACTCCCCTCTGGAAGCGCTTTGACTGCAAGCTGCAGATTCCCTCCTAACAGCAAGCTTTAGCATAGGGTACTGAATTGTAACTTACTTTGCCTAATAATGCTATTTTGGCAAAGAGAGTATCTCCCGCAGGGAAGCTGCTACCATCAAATGTTTGCCCTCATTAGACTACCCTGTGGAAGCGCTTTCACTGCAAGCTGCAGATTCCCTCCTAACAGCAAGCTTTAGCATACGGTACTGAATTGTAACTTACTTTCGCCTAATAATGCGATTTTGGAAAAGAGAGTATCTCCCGCAGGGAAGCTGCTACCATCAAATGTTTGCCCTCATTAGACTCCCCTCTGGAAGCGCTTTGACTGCAAGCTGCAGATTCCCTCCTAACAGCAAGCTTTAGGATAGGGTACTGAATTGTAACTTAACTGCGGCTAATAAGGCGATTTTGGCAAAGAGAATATCTCCCGCAGGGAAGCTGCTACCATAAAATGTTTGCCCTCATTAGACTCCCCTCTGGAAGCACTTTCACTGCAAGCTGCAGATTCCCTCCTAACAGCAAGCTTTAGGATAGGGTACTGAATTGAAATTAACTTTCACCTAATAATGCGATTTTGGCAAAGAGAATATCTCCCGCAGGGAAGCTGCTACCATCAAATGTTTGCCCTCATTAGACTCCCCTCTGGAAGCGCTTTCACTGCAAGCTGCAGATTCCCTCCTAACAGCAAGCTTTAGGATAGAGTACTGAATTGTAACTTAACTGCGGCTAATAAGGCGATTTTGGCAAAGACATTATCTCCCGCAGGGAAGCTGTTACCATCAAATGTTTGCCCTCATTAGACTCCCCTCTGGAAGCGCTTTCACTGCAAGCTGCAGATTCCCTCCTAACAGCAAGCTTTAGGATAGTGTACTGAATTGTAACTTACTTTCGCCTAATAATGCGATTTTGGCAAAGAGACTATCTCCCGCAGGGAAGCTGCTACCATCAAATATTTGCCCTCATTAGACTCCCCTCTGGAAGCGCTTTCACTGCAAGCTGCAGATTCCCTCCTAACAGCAAGCTTTAGGATAGGGTACTGAATTGTAACTTACTTTCGCCTATTAATGCGATTTTGGCAAAGAGAGTATCTCCCGGAGGGAAGCTGCTACCATCAAATGTTTGCCCTCGTTAGACTACCCTCTGGAAGCGCTTTCACTGCAAGCTGCAGATTCCCTCCTAACAGCAAGCTTTAGGATAGGGTACTGAATTGTATCTTACTATCGCTTAATAATGCGATTTTGGAAAAGAGACTATCTCCCGCAGGGAAGCTGCTACCATCAAATGTTTGCCCTCATTAGACTCCCCTCTGGAAGCGCTTTCACTGCAAGCTGCAGATTCCCTCCTAACAGCAAGCTTTAGCATAGGGTACTGAATTGTAACTTAACTGCGGCTAATAATGCGATTTTGGCAAAGAGACTATCTCCCGCAGGGAAGCTGCTACCATCAAATGTTTGCCCTCATTAGACTCCCCTCTGGAAGCGCTTTCACTGCAAGCTGCAGATTCCCTCCTAACAGCAAGCTTTAGGATAGGGTACTGAATTGAAATTAACTTTCACCTAATAATGCGATTTTGGCAAAGAGAATATCTCCCGCAGGGAAGCTGCTACCATCAAATGTTTGCCCTCATTAGACTCCCCTCTGGAAGCGCTTTCACTGCAAGCTGCAGATTCCCTCCTAACAGCAAGCTTTAGGATAGAGTACTGAATTGTAACTTAACTGCGGCTAATAAGGCGATTTTGGCAAAGACAATATCTCCCGCAGGGAAGCTGTTACCATCAAATGTTTGCCCTCATTAGACTCCCCTCTGGAAGCGCTTTCACTGCAAGCTGCAGATTCCCTCCTAACAGCAAGCTTTAGGATAGTGTACTGAATTGTAACTTAACTGCGGCTAATAAGGCGATTTTGGCAAAGAGAATATCTCCCGCAGGGAAGCTGCTACCATCAAATGTTTGCCCTCATTAGACTCCCCTCTGGAAGCGCTTTCACTGCAAGCTGCAGATTCCCTCCTAACAGCAAGCTTTAGCATAGGGTACTGAATTGTAACTTAACTGCGGCTAATAATGCGATTTTGGCAAAGAGACTATCTCCCGCAGGGAAGCTGCTACCATCAAATGTTTGCCCTCATTAGACTCCCCTCTGGAAGCGCTTTCACTGCAAGCTGCAGATTCCCTCCTAACAGCAAGCTTTAGGATAGGGTACTGAATTGTAACTTAACTGCGGCTAATAATGCGATTTTGGCAAAGAGAGTATCTCCCGCAGGGAAGCTGCTACCATCAAATGTTTGCCCTCATTAGACTCCCCTCTGGAAGTGCTTTCACTGCAAGCTGCAGATTCCCTCCTAACAGCAAGCTTTAGGATAGGGTACTGAATTGTATATTAACTGCGGCTAATAAGGCGATTTTGGCAAAGAGACTATCTCCCGCAGGGAAGCTGCTACCATAAAATATTTGCCCTCGTTAGACTCCTCTCTGGAAGCGCTTTCACTGCAAGCTGCAGATTCCCTCCTAACAGCAAGCTTTAGGATAGGGTACTGAATTGTAACTTACTTTCGCCTAATAATGCGATTTTGGCAAAGAGAGTATCTCCCGCAGGGAAGCTGCTACCATCAAATATTTGCCCTCATTAGACTCCCCTCTGGAAGCGCTTTCACTGCAAGCTGCAGATTCCCTCCTAACAGCAAGCTTTAGGATAGGGTACCGAATTGTAACTTACTTTCGCATAATAATACGATTTTGGCAAAGAGAGTATCTCCCGCAGGGAAGCTGCTAACATCAAATGTTTGCCCTCATTACACTCCCCTCTGGAAGCGCTTTGACTGCAAGCTGCAGATTCCCTCCTAACAGCAAGCTTTAGGATAAGGTACTGAATTGTAACTTACTTTCGCCTAATAATGCGATTTTGGCAAAGAGAGTATCTCCCGCAGGGAAGCTGCTACCATCAAATGTTTGCCCTCATTAGACTCCCCTCTGGAAGCGCTTTCACTGCAAGCTGCAGATTCTCTCCTAACAGCAAGCTTTAGGATAGGGTACTGAATTGTATCTTAAGTGCGGTTAATAAGTCGAATTTAGTAAAGAGAATATCTCCCGCAGGGAAGCTGCTACCATCAAATGTTTGCCCTCATTAGACTCCCCTCTGGAAGCGCTTTCACTGCAAGCTGCAGATTCCCTCCTAACAGCAAGCTTTAGGATAGGGTACTGAATTGTAGCTTAACTACGGCTAATAATGCGATTTTGGCAAAGAGAGTATATCCCGCAGGGAAGCTGCTACCATCAAATGTTTGCCCTCATTAGACTACCCTCTGGAAGCGCTTTCACTGCAAGCTGCAGATTCCCTCCTAACAGCAAGCTTTAGGATAGGGTACTGAATTGTAACTTACTTTCGCCTAATAATGCGATTTTGCAAAAGAGACTATCTCCCGCAGGGAAGCTGCTACCATCAAATGTTTGCCCTCATTAGACTCCCCTCTGGAAGCGCTTTCACTGCAAGCTGCAGATTCCCTCCTAACAGCAAGCTTTAGGATAGGGTACTGAATTGTAACTTACTTTCGCCTAATAATGCGATTTTGGCAAAGAGAGTATCTCCCGCAGGGAAGCTGCTACCATCAAATGTTTGCCCTCGTTAGACTACCCTCTGGAAGCGCTTTCACTGCAAGCTGCAGATTCCCTCCTAACAGCAAGCTTTAGGATAGGGTACTGAATTGTATCTTACTTTCTACTAATAATGCGATTTTGGAAAAGAGACTATCTCCCGCAGGGAAGCTGCTACCATCAAATGTTTGCCCTCATTAGACTCCCCTCTGGAAGCGCTTTCACTGCAAGCTGCAGATTCCCTCCTAACAGCAAGCTTTAGGATAGGGTACTGAATTGTAACTTAACTGCGGCTAATAATGCGAAATTGGAAAAGAGAGTATCTCCCGCAGGGAAGCTGCTACCATCAAATGTTTGCCCTCGTTAGACTCCCCTCTGGAAGTGCTTTCACTGCAAGCTGCAGATTCCCTCCTAACAGCAAGCTTTAGGATAGGGTACTGAATTGTAACTTAACTGCGTCTAATAAGGCGATTTTGGCAAAGAGACTATCTCCCGCAGGGAAGCTGCTACCATCAAATATTTGCCCTCGTTAGACTCCCCTCTGGAAGCGCTTTCACTGCAAGCTGCAGATTCCCTCCTAACAGCAAGTTTTAGGATAGGGTACTGAATTGTAACTTACTTTCGCCTAATAATGCGATCTTGGCAAAGAGAGTATCTCCCGCAGGGAAGCTGCTACCATCAAATGTTTGCCCTCATTAGATTCCCCTCTGGAAGCGCTTTCACTGCAAGCTGCAGATTCCCTCCTAACAGCAAGCTTTAGGATAGAGTACTGAATTGTAACTTACTTTCGCCTAATAATGCGATTTTGGCAAAGAGAGTATCTCCCGCAGGGAAGCTGCTACCATCAAATGTTTGCCCTCATTAGACTCCCCTCTGGAAGCGCTTTCACTGCAAGCTGCAGATTCCCTCCTAACAGCAAGCTTTAGGATAGGGTACTGAATTGTAACTTACTTTCGCCTAATAATGCGATTTTGGCAAAGAGAGTATCTCCCGCAGGGAAGCTGCTACCATCAAATGTTTGCCCTCATTCGACTCCCCTCTGGAAGCGCTTTCACTGCAAGCTGCAGATTCCCTCCTAACAGCAAGCTTTAGGATAGGGTACCGAATTGTAACTTACTTTCGCATAATAATACGATTTTGGCAAAGAGAGTATCTCCCGCAGGGAAGCTGCTAACATCAAATGTTTGCCCTCATTACACTCCCCTCTGGAAGCGCTTTCACTGCAAGCTGCAGATTCCCTCCTAACAGCAAGCTTTAGGATAGGGTACTGAATTGTAACTTACTTTCGCCTAATAATGCGATTTTGGCAAAGAGAGTATCTCCCGCAGGGAAGCTGTTACCATCAAATGTTTGCCCTCGTTAGACTACCCTGTGGAAGCGCATTCACTTCAAGCTGCAGATTCCCTCCTAACAGCAAGCTTTAGGATAGGGTACTGAATTGTAGCTTACTTTCGCCTAATAATGCGATTTTGGCAAAGAGAGTATCTCCCGCAGGGGAGCTGCTACCATCAAGTATTTGCCCTCATTAGACTCCCCTCTGGAAGTGCTTTTACTGCAAGCTGCAGATTCCCTCCTAACAGCAAGCTTTAGGATAGGGTACTGAATTGTAACTTACTTTCGCCTAATAATGCGATTTTGGCAAAGAGAGTATCTCCCGCAGGGAAGCTGCTACCATCAAATGTTTGCCCTCATTAGACTACCCTGTGGAAGCGCTTTCACTGCAAGCTGCAGATTCCCTCCTAACAGCAAGCTTTAGCATACGGTACTGAATTGTAACTTACTTTCGCCTAATAATGCGATTTTGGAAAAGAGAGTATCTCCCGCAGGGAAGCTGCTACCATAAAATGTTTGCCCTCATTAGACTCCCCTCTGGAAGCACTTTCACTGCAAGCTGCAGATTCCCTCCTAACAGCAAGCTTTAGGATAGGGTACTGAATTGAAATTAACTTTCACCTAATAATGCGATTTTGGCAAAGAGAATATCTCCCGCAGGGAAGCTGCTACCATCAAATGTTTGCCCTCATTAGACTCCCCTCTGGAAGCGCTTTGACTGCAAGCTGCAGATTCCCTCCTAACAGCAAGCTTTAGGATAGGGTACTGAATTGTAACTTAACTGCGGCTAATAAGGCGATTTTGGCAAAGAGAGTATCTCCCGGAGGGAAGCTGCTACCATCAAATGTTTGCCCTCGTTAGACTACCCTCTGGAAGCGCTTTCACTGCAAGCTGCAGATTCCCTCCTAACAGCAAGCTTTAGGATAGGGTACTGAATTGTATCTTACTATCGCTTAATAATGCGATTTTGGAAAAGAGACTATCTCCCGCAGGGAAGCTGCTACCATCAAATGTTTGCCCTCATTAGACTCCCCTCTGGAAGCGCTTTCACTGCAAGCTGCAGATTCCCTCCTAACAGCAAGCTTTAGGATAGTGTACTGAATTGTAACTTAACTGCGGCTAATAAGGCGATTATGGCAAAGAGAATATCTCCCGCAGGGAAGCTGCTACCATCAAATGTTTGCCCTCATTAGACTCCCCTCTGGAAGCGCTTTCACTGCAAGCTGCAGATTCCCTCCTAACAGCAAGCTTTAGCATAGGGTACTGAATTGTAACTTAACTGCGGCTAATAATGCGATTTTGGCAAAGAGACTATCTCCCGCAGGGAAGCTGCTACCATCAAATGTTTGCCCTCATTAGACTCCCCTCTGGAAGCGCTTTCACTGCAAGCTGCAGATTCCCTCCTAACAGCAAGCTTTAGGATAGGGTACTGAATTGTAACTTACTTTCGCCTAATAATGCGATTTTGGCAAAGAGAGTATCTCCCGCAGGGAAGCTGCTACCATCAAATGTTTGCCCTCATTAGACTCCCCTCTGGAAGTGCTTTCACTGCAAGCTGCAGATTCCCTCCTAACAGCAAGCTTTAGGATAGGGTACTGAATTGTATATTAACTGCGTCTAATAAGGCGATTTTGGCAAAGAGAGTATCTCCCGCAGGGAAGCTGCTACCATCAAATATTTGCCCTCGTTAGACTCCTCTCTGGAAGCGCTTTCACTGCAAGCTGCAGATTCCCTCCTAACAGCAAGCTTTAGGATAGGGTACTGAATTGTAACTTACTTTCGCCTAATAATGCGATTTTGGCAAAGAGAGTATCTCCCGCAGGGAAGCTGCTACCATCAAATGTTTGCCCTCATTACACTCCCCTCTGGAAGCGCTTTGACTGCAAGCTGCAGATTCCCTCCTAACAGCAAGCTTTAGGATAAGGTACTGAATTGTAACTTACTTTCGCCTAATAATGCGATTTTGGCAAAGAGAGTATCTCCCGCAGGGAAGCTGCTACCATCAAATGTTTGCCCTCATTAGACTCCCCTCTGGAAGCGCTTTCACTGCAAGCTGCAGATTCTCTCCTAACAGCAAGCTTTAGGATAGGGTACTGAATTGTATCTTAAGTGCGGTTAATAAGTCGAATTTAGTAAAGAGAATATCTCCCGCAGGGAAGCTGCTACCATCAAATGTTTGCCCTCATTAGACTCCCCTCTGGAAGCGCTTTCACTGCAAGCTGCAGATTCCCTCCTAACAGCAAGCTTTAGGATAGGGTACTGAATTGTAGCTTAACTACGGCTAATAATGCGATTTTGGCAAAGAGAGTATATCCCGCAGGGAAGCTGCTACCATCAAATGTTTGCCCTCATTAGACTACCCTCTGGAAGCGCTTTCACTGCAAGCTGCAGATTCCCTCCTAACAGCAAGCTTTAGGATAGGGTACTGAATTGTAACTTACTTTCGCCTAATAATGCGATTTTGCAAAAGAGACTATCTCCCGCAGGGAAGCTGCTACCATCAAATGTTTGCCCTCATTAGACTCCCCTCTGGAAGCGCTTTCACTGCAAGCTGCAGATTCCCTCCTAACAGCAAGCTTTAGGATAGTGTACTGAATTGTAACTTAACTGCGGCTAATAAGGCGATTTTGGCAAAGAGAATATCTCCCGCAGGGAAGCTGCTACCATCAAATGTTTGCCCTCATTAGACTCCCCTCTGGAAGCGCTTTCACTGCAAGCTGCAGATTCCCTCCTAACAGCAAGCTTTAGGATAGGGTAATGAATTGTAACTTACTTTCGCCTAATAATGCGATTTTGGCAAAGAGAGTATCTCCCGCAGGGAAGCTGCTACCATCAAATGTTTGCCCTCGTTAGACTACCCTCTGGAAGCGCTTTCACTGCAAGCTGCAGATTCCCTCCTAACAGCAAGCTTTAGGATAGGGTACTGAATTGTATCTTACTTTCTACTAATAATGCGATTTTGGAAAAGAGACTATCTCCCGCAGGGAAGCTGCTACCATCAAATGTTTGCCCTCATTAGACTCCCCTCTGGAAGCGCTTTCACTGCAAGCTGCAGATTCCCTCCTAACAGCAAGCTTTAGGATAGGGTACTGAATTGTAACTTAACTGCGGCTAATAATGCGAAATTGGAAAAGAGAGTATCTCCCGCAGGGAAGCTGCTACCATCAAATGTTTGCCCTCGTTAGACTCCCCTCTGGAAGTGCTTTCACTGCAAGCTGCAGATTCCCTCCTAACAGCAAGCTTTAGGATAGGGTACTGAATTGTATATTAACTGCGTCTAATAAGGCGATTTTGGCAAAGAGACTATCTCCCGCAGGGAAGCTGCTACCATCAAATATTTGCCCTCGTTAGACTCCCCTCTGGAAGCGCTTTCACTGCAAGCTGCAGATTCCCTCCTAACAGCAAGTTTTAGGATAGGGTACTGAATTGTAACTTACTTTCGCCTAATAATGCGATCTTGGCAAAGAGAGTATCTCCCGCAGGGAAGCTGCTACCATCAAATGTTTGCCCTCATTAGATTCCCCTCTGGAAGCGCTTTCACTGCAAGCTGCAGATTCCCTCCTAACAGCAAGCTTTAGGATAGAGTACTGAATTGTAACTTACTTTCGCCTAATAATGCGATTTTGGCAAAGAGAGTATCTCCCGCAGGGAAGCTGCTACCATCAAATGTTTGCCCTCATTAGACTCCCCTCTGGAAGCGCTTTCACTGCAAGCTGCAGATTCCCTCCTAACAGCAAGCTTTAGGATAGGGTACTGAATTGTAACTTACTTTCGCCTAATAATGCGATTTTGGCAAAGAGAGTATCTCCCGCAGGGAAGCTGCTACCATCAAATGTTTGCCCTCATTCGACTCCCCTCTGGAAGCGCTTTCACTGCAAGCTGCAGATTCCCTCCTAACAGCAAGCTTTAGGATAGGGTACCGAATTGTAACTTACTTTCGCATAATAATACGATTTTGGCAAAGAGAGTATCTCCCGCAGGGAAGCTGCTAACATCAAATGTTTGCCCTCATTAGACTCCCCTCTGGAAGCGCTTTCACTGCAAGCTGCAGATTCCCTCCTAACAGAAAGCTTTAGGATAGGGTACTGAATTGTAACTTACTTTCGCCTAATAATGCGATTTTGGCAAAGAGAGTATCTCCCGCAGGGAAGCTGTTACCATCAAATGTTTGCCCTCGTTAGACTACCCTGTGGAAGCGCATTCACTTCAAGCTGCAGATTCCCTCCTAACAGCAAGCTTTAGGATAGGGTACTGAATTGTAACTTACTTTCGCCTAATAATGCGATTTTGGCAAAGAGAGTATCTCCGGCAGGGAAGCTGCTACCATCAAATGTTTGCCCTCATTAGACTCCCCTCTGGAAGCGATTTCACTGCAAGCTGCAGATTCCCTCCTAACAGCAAGCTTTAGGATAGGGTAATGAATTGTAACTTAACTGCGGCTAATAAGGCGATTTTGGCAAAGAGAGTATCTCCGGCAGGGAAGCTGCTACCATCAAATGTTTGCCCTCATTAGACTCCCCTCTGGAAGCGATTTCACTGCAAGCTTCAGATTCCCTCCTAACAGCAAGCTTTAGGATAGGGTACTGAATTGTAACTTACTTTCGCCTAATAATGCGATTTTGGCAAAGAGAGTATCTCCCGCAGGGAAGCTGCTACCATCAAACGTTTGCCCTCGTTATACTACCCTCTGGAAGCGCATTCACTGCAAGCTGCAGATTCCCTCCTAACAGCAAGCTTTAGGATAGGGTACTGAATTGTAACTTACTTTCGCCTAATAATGCGATTTTGGCAAAGAGAGTATCTCCCGCAGGGAAGCTGCTACCATCAAATGTTTGCCCTCATTAGACTCCCCTCTGGAAGCGCTTTCACTGCAAGCTGCAGATTCCCTCCTAACAGCAAGCTTTAGGATAGGGTACTGAATTGTAACTTACTTTCGCCTAATAATGTGATTTTGGAAAAGAGAGTATCTCCCGCAGGGAAGCTGCTACCATCAAATGTTTGCCCTCGTTAGACTCCCCTCTGGAAGTGCTTTCACTGCAAGCTGCAGATTCCCTCCTAACAGCAAGCTTTAGGATAGGGTACTGAATTGTATATTAACTGCGTCTAATAATGCGATTTTGGCAAAGAGACTATCTCCCGCAGGGAAGCTGCTACCATCAAATATTTGCCCTCGTTAGACTCCCCTCTGGAAGCGCTTTCACTGCAAGCTTCAGATTCCCTCCTAACAGCAAGCTTTAGGATAGGGTGCTGAATTGTAACTTACTTTCGCCTAATAATGCGATTTTGGCAAAGAGAGTATCTCCCGCAGGGAAGCTGCTACCATCAAATATTTGCCCTCATTAGATTCGCCTCTGGAAGCGCTTTCACTGCAAGCTGCAGATTCCCTTCTAACAGCAAGCTTTAGGATAGGGTACTGAATTGTAACTTACTTTCGCCTAATAATGCGATTTTGGCAAAGAGAGTATCTCCCGCAGGGAAGCTGCTACCATCAAATGTTTGCCCTCATTAGACTCCCCTCTGGAAGCGCTTTCACTGCAAGCTGCAAATTCCCTCCTAACAGCAAGCTGTAGGATAGTGTACTGAATTGTAACTTACTTTCGCCTAATGATGCGATTTTGGAAAAGAGACTATCTCCCGCAGGGAAGCTGCTACCATCAAATATTTGCCCTCATTAGACTCCCCTCTGGAAGCGCTTTCACTGCAAGCTGCAGATTCCCTCCTAACAGCAAGCTTTAGGATAGTGTACTGAATTGTAACTTACTTTCGCGTAATAATGCGATTTTGGCAAAGAGAGTATCTCCCGCAGGGAAGCTGCTACCATCAAATGTTTGCCCTCATTAGACTCCCCTCTGGAAGCGCTTTCACTGCAAGCTGCAGATTCCCTCCTAACAGCAAGCTTTAGGATAGGGTACTGAATTGTAACTTACCTTCGCCTAATAATGCGATTTTGGCAAAGAGAGTATCTCCCGCAGGGAAGCTGCTACCATCAAACGTTTGCCCTCATTAGACTACCCTCTGGAAGCGCATTCACTGCAAGCTGCAGATTCCCTCCTAACAGCAAGCTTTAGGATAGGGTACTGAATTGTAACTTACTTTCGCCTAATAATGCGATTTTGGCAAAGAGAGTATCTCCCGCAGGGAAGCTGCTACCATCAAATGTTTGCCCTCATTAGACTCCCCTCTGGAAGCGCTTTCAGTGCAAGCTGCAGATTCCCTCCTAACAGCAAGCTTTAGGATAGGGTACTGAATTGTAACTTACTTTCGCCTAATAATGCGATTTTGGCAAGGAGAGTATCTCCGGCAGGGAAGCTGCTACCATCAAATGTTTGCCCTCATTAGACTCCCCTCTGGAAGCGCTTTCACTGCAAGCTGCAGATTCCCTCCTAACAGCAAGCTTTAGGATAGGGTACTGAATTGTAACTTACTTTCGCCTAATAATGCGATTTTGGCAAAGAGAGTATCTCCGGCAGGGAAGCTGCTACCATCAAATATTTGCCCTCATTAGACTCCCCTCTGGAAGCGCTTTCACTGCAAGCTGCAGATTCCCTCCTAACAGCAAGCTTTAGGATAGGGTACTGAATTGTAACTTACTTTCGCCTAATAATGCGATTTTGGCAAAGAGAGTATCTCCCGCAGGGAAGCTGCTACCATCAAATCTTTGCCCTCATTAGACTACCCTGTGGAAGCGCTTTCACTGCAAGCTGCAGATTCCCTCCTAACAGCAAGCTTTAGGATAGGGTACTGAATTGTAACTTACTTTCGCCTAATAATGCGATTTTGGAAAAGAGAGTATCTCCCGCAGGGAAGCTGCTACCATCAAATGTTTGCCCTCATTAGAATCCCCTCTGGAAGCGCTTTCACTGCAAGCTGCAGATTCCCTCCTAACAGCAAGCTTTAGGATAGGGTACTGAATTGTAACTTAACTGCGGCTAATAAGGCGATTTTGGCAAAGAGAATATCTCTCGCAGGGAAGCTGCTACCATCAAATGTTTGCCCTCATTAGACTCCCCTCTGGAAGCACTTTCACTGCAAGCTGCAGATTCCCTCCTAACAGCAAGCTTTAGGATAGGGTACTGAATTGAAATTTACTTTCATCTAATAATGCGATTTTGGCAAAGAGAATATCTCCCGCAGGGAAGCTGCTACCATCAAATATTTGCCCTCATTAGACTCCCCTCTGGAAGCGCTTTCACTGCAAGCTGCAGATTCCCTCCTAACAGCAAGCTTTAGGATAGGGTACTGAATTTTAACTTAACTGCGGCTAATAAGGCGATTTTGGCAAAAAGAATATCTCCCGCAGGGAAGCTGCTACCATCAAATGTTTGCCCCCATTAGACTCCCCTCTGGATGCGCTTTCACTGCAAGCTGCAGATTCTCTCCTAACAGCAAGCTTTAGGATAGGGTACTGAATTGTAACTTAACTACGGCTAATAATGCAATTTTGGCTAAGAGAGTATCTCCCGCAGGGAAGCTGCTACCATCAAATATTTGCCCTCATTAGACTCCCCTCTGGAAGCGCTTTCACTGCAAGCTGCAGATTCCCTCCTAACAGCAAGCTTTAGGATAGGGTACTGAATTGTAACTTACTTTCGCCTAATAATGCGATTTTGGCAAAGAGAGTATCTCCCGCAGGGAAGCTGCTACCATCAAATGTTTGCCCTCGTTAGACTACCCTCTGGAAGCGCTTTCACTGCAAGCTGCAGATTCCCTCCTAACAGCAAGCTTTAGGATAGGGTACTGAATTGTATCTTACTTTCTACTAATAATGCGATTTTGGAAAAGAGACTATCTCCCGCAGGGAAGCTGCTACCATCAAATGTTTGCCCTCATTAGACTCCCCTCTGGAAGCGCTTTCACTGCAAGCTGCAGATTCCCTCCTAACAGCAAGCTTTAGGATAGTGTACTGAATTGTAACTTAACTGCTGCTAATAAGGCGATTTTTGCAAAGAGAATATCTCCCGCAGGGAAGCTGCTACCATCAAATGTTTGCCCTCATTAGACTCCCCTCTGGAAGCGCTTTCACTGCAAGCTGCAGATTCCCTCCTAACAGCAAGCTTTAGCATAGGGTACTGAATTGTAACTTAACTGCGGCTAATACTGCGATTTTGGCAAAGAGACTATCTCCCGCAGGGAAGCTGCTACCATCAAATGTTTGCCCTCATTAGACTCCCCTCTGGAAGCGCTTTCACTGCAAGCTGCAGATTCCCTCCTAACAGCAAGCTTTAGGATAGGGTACTGAATTGTAACTTACTTTCGCCTAATAATGTGATTTTGGAAAAGAGAGTATCTCCCGCAGGGAAGCTGCTACCATCAAATGTTTGCCCTCGTTAGACTCCCCTCTGGAAGTGCTTTCACTGCAAGCTGCAGATTCCCTCCTAACAGCAAGCTTTAGGGTAGGGTACTGAATTGTAACTTAACTGCGTCTAATAATGCGATTATGGCAAAGAGACTATCTCCCGCAGGGAAGCTGCTACCATCAAATATTTGCCCTCGTTAGACTCCCCTCTGGAAGCGCTTTCACTGCAAGCTGCAGATTCCCTCCTAACAGCAAGCTTTAGGATAGGGTACTGAATTGTAACTTACTTTCGCCTAATAATGCGATTTTGGCAAAGAGAGTATCTCCCGCAGGGAAGCTGCTACCATCAAATGTTTGCCCTCATTAGACTCCCCTCTGGAAGCGCTTTCACTGCAAGCTGCAGATTCCCTCCTAACAGCAAGATTTAGGATAGGGTACTGAATTGTAACTTACTTTCGCCTAATAATGCGATTTTGGCAAAGAGACTATCTCCCGCAGGGAAGCTGCTACCATCAAATATTTGCCCTCATTAGACTCCCTTCTGGAAGCGCTTTCACTGCAAGCTGCAGATTCCCTCCTAACAGCAAGCTTTAGGATAGGGTACCGAATTGTAACTTACTTTCGCATAATAATACGATTTTGGCAAAGAGAGTATCTCCCGCATTGGAAGCAGCTAACATCAAATGTTTGCCCTAATTACACTCCCCTCTGGAAGCACTTTGACTGCAAGCTGCAGATTCCCTCCTAACAGCAAGCTTTAGGATAAGGTACTGAATTGTATCTTACTTTCGCCTAATAATGCGATTTTGGCAAAGAGAGTATCTCCCGCAGGGAAGCTGCTACCATCAAATGCTTGCCCTCATTAGACTCCCCTCTGGAAGCGCTTTCACTGCAAGCTGCAGATTCTCTCCTAACAGCAAGCTTTAGGATAGGGTACTGAATTGTATCTTAAGTGCGGCTAATAAGTCGAATTTGGCAAAGAGAATATCTCCCGCAGGGAAGCTGCTACCATCAAATGTTTGCCCTCATTAGACTCCCCTCTGGAAGCGCTTTCACTGCAAGCTGCAGATTCCCTCCTAACAGCAAGCTTTAGGATAGGTACTGAATTGTAATTTACTTTCGCCTAATAATGCGATTTTGGAAAAGAGAGTATCTCCCGCAGGGAAGCTCCTACCATCAAATGTTTGCCCTCATTAGACTCCCCTCTGGAAGCGCTTTCACTGCAAGCTGCAGATTCCCTCCTAACAGCAAGCTTTAGGATAGGGTACTGAATTGTAACTTAACTGTGGCTAATAAGGCGATTTTGGCAAAGAGAATATCTCCCGCAGGGAAGCTGCTACCATAAAATGTTTGCCCTCATTAGGCTCCCCTCTGGAAGCACTTTCACTGCAAGCTGCAGATTCCCTCCTAACAGCAAGCTTTAGGATAGGGTACTGAATTTAAATTTACTTTCACCTAATAATGCGATTTTGGCAAAGAGAATATCTCCCGCAGGGAAGCTGCTACCATCAAATATTTGCCCTCATTAGACTCCCCTCTGGAAGCGCTTTCACTGCAAGCTGCAGATTCCCTCCTAACAGCAAGCTTTAGGATAGGGTACTGAATTTTAACTTAACTGCTGCTAATAAGGCGATTTTGGCAAAGAGAGTATCTCCAGCAGGGAAGCTGCTACCATCAAATGTTTGCCCTCATTAGACTCCCCTCTGGAAGCGCTTTCACTGCAAGCTGCAGATTCCCTCCTAACAGCAAGCTTTAGGATAGGGTACTGAATTGTAACTTAACTACGGCTAATAATGCGATTTTGGCAAAGAGAGTATCTCCCGCAGGGAAGCTGCTACCATCAAATATTTGCCCTCATTAGACTCCCCTCTGGAAGCGCTTTCACTGCAAGCTGCAGATTCCCTCCTAACAGCAAGCTTTAGGATAGGGTACTGAATTGTAACTTACTTTCGCCTAATAATGCGATTTTGGCAAAGAGAGTATCTCCCGCAGGGAAGCTGCTACCATCAAATGTTTGCCCTCATTAGACTCCCCTCTGGAAGCGCTTTCACTGCAAGCTGCAGATTCCCTCCTAACAGCAAGCTTTAGGATAGGGTACTGAATTGTAACTTACTTTCGCCTAATAATGTGATTTTGGAAAAGAGAGTATCTCCCGCAGGGAAGCTGCTACCATCAAATGTTTGCCCTCATTAGACTCCCCTCTGGAAGCGCTTTCACTGCAAGCTGCAGATTCCCTCCTAACAGCAAGCTTTAGGATAGGGTACTGAATTGTAACTTAACTGCGGCTAATAAGGCGAAATTGGAAAAGAGAGTATCTCCTGCAGGGAAGCTGCTACCATCAAATGTTTGCCCTCGTTAGACTCCCCTCTGGAAGTGCTTTCACTGCAAGCTGCAGATTCCCTCCTAACAGCAAGCTTTAGGATAGGGTACTGAATTGTATATTAACTGCGTCTAATAATGCGATTTTGGCAAAGAGACTATCTCCCGCAGGGAAGCTGCTACCATCAAATATTTGCCCTCGTTAGACTCCCCTCTGGAAGCGCTTTCACTGCAAGCTGCAGATTCCCTCCTAACAGCAAGCTTTAGGATAGGGTACTGAATTGTAACTTACTTTCGCCTAATAATGCGATTTTGGCAAAGAGAGTATCTCCCGCAGGGAAGCTGCTACCATCAAATCTTTGCCCTCATTAGACTCCCCTCTGGAAGCGCTTTCACTGCAAGCTGCAGATTCCCTCCTAACAGCAAGCTTTAGGATAGGGTACTGAATTGTAACTTACTTTCGCCTAATAATGCGATTTTGGCAAAGAGACTATCTCCCGCAGGGAAGCTGCTACCATCAAATATTTGCCCTCATTAGACTCCCCTCTGGAAGCGCTTTCACTGCAAGCTGCAGATTCCCTCCTAACAGCAAGCTTTAGGATAGGGTATCGAATTGTAACTTACTTTCGCATAATAATACGATTTTGGAAAAGAGAGTATCTCCCGCATGGGAAGCTGCTAACATCAAATGTTTGCCCTAATTACACTCCCCTCTGGAAGCGCTTTGACTGCAAGCTGCAGATTCCCTCCTAACAGCAAGCTTTAGGATAGGGTACTGAATTGTATCTTAACTGCGGCTAATAAGTCGAATTTGGCAAAGAGAATATCTCCCGCAGGGAAGCTGCTACCATCAAATGTTTGCCCTCGTTAGACTCCCCTCTGGAAGCGCTTTCACTGCAAGCTGCAGATTCCCTCCTAAGAGCAAGCTTTAGGATAGGGTACTGAATTGTATATTAACTGCGTCTAATAATGCGATTTTGGCAAAGAGACTATCTCCCGCAGGGAAGCTGCTACCATCAAATATTTGCCCTCGTTAGACTCCCCTCTGGAAGCGCTTTCACTGCAAGCTGCAGATTCCCTCCTAACAGCAAGCTTTAGGATAGGTACTGAATTGTAGCTTACTTTCGCCTAATAATGCGATTTTGTAAAAGAGAGTAACTCCCGCAGGGAAGCTGCTACCATCAAATGTTTGCCCTCATTAGACTCCCCTCTGGAAGCGCTTTCACTGCAAGCTGCAGATTCCCTCCTAACAGCAAGCTTTAGGATAGGGTACTGAATTGAAATTTACTTTCACCTAATAATGCGATTTTGGCAAAGAGAATATCTCCCGCAGGGAAGCTTCTACCATCAAATATTTGCCCTCATTAGACTCCCCTCTGGAAGCGCTTTCACTGCAAGCTGCAGATTCCCTCCTAACAGCAAGCTTTAGGATAGGGTACTGAATTTTAACTTAACTGCGGCTAATAAGGCGATTTTGGCAAAGAGAATATTTCCCGCAGGGAAGCTGCTACCATCAAATGTTTGCCCTCATTAGACTCCCCTCTGGAAGCGCTTTCACTGCAAGCTGCAGATTCCCTCCTAACAGCAAGCTTTAGGATAGGGTACTGAATTGTAACTTACTTTCGCCTAATAATGCGATTTTGGCAAAGAGAGTATCTCCCGCAGGGAAGCTGCTACCATCAAATGTTTGCCCTCGTTAGACTACCCTCTGGAAGCGCTTTCACTGCAAGCTGCAGATTCCCTCCTAACAGCAAGCTTTAGGATAGGGTACTGAATTGTAACTTACTTTCGCCTAATAATGCGATTTTGGCAAAGAGAGTATCTCCCGCAGGGAAGCTGCTACCATCAAATATTTGCCCTCATTAGATTCCCCTCTGGAAGCGCTTTCACTGCAAGCTGCAGATTCCCTCCTAACAGCAAGCTTTAGGATAGGGTACTGAATTGTAACTTACTTTCGCCTAATAATGCGATTTTGGCAAAGAGAGTATCTCCCGCAGGGAAGCTGCTACCATCAAATGTTTGCCCTCATTAGACTCCCCTCTGGAAGCGCTTTCACTGCAAGCTGCAGATTCCCTCCTAACAGCAAGCTTTAGGATAGGGTTCTGAATTGTAACTTAACTGCGGCTAATAAGGAGATTTTGGCAAAGAGAATATCTCCCGCAGGGAAGCTGCTACCATCAAATATTTGCCCTCATTAGACTCCCCTCTGGAAGCGCTTTCACTGCAAGCTGCAGATTCCCTCCTAACAGCAAGCTTTAGGATAGGGTACCGAATTGTAACTTACTTTCGCATAATAATACGATTTTGGCAAAGAGAGTATCTCCCGCATGGGAAGCTGCTAACATCAAATGTTTGCCCTAATTACACTCCCCTCTGGAAGCGCTTTGACTGCAAGCTGCAGATTCCCTCCTAACAGCAAGCTTTAGGATAAGGTACTGAATTGTAACTTACTTTCGCCTAATAATGCGATTTTGACAAAGAGAGTATCTCCCGCAGGGAAGCTGCTACCATCAAATGCTTGCCCTCATTAGACTCCCCTCTGGAAGCGCTTTCACTGCAAGCTGCAGATTCTCTCCTAACAGCAAGCTTTAGGATAGGGTACTGAATTGTAACTTAAGTGCGGCTAATAAGTCGAATTAGGCAAAGAGAATATCTCCCGCAGGGAAGCTGCTACCATCAAATGTTTGCCCTCATTAGACTCCCCTCTGGAAGCACTTTCACTGCAAGCTGCAAATTCCCTCCTAACAGCAAGCTTTACGATAGGGTACTGAATTGTAACTTAACTACGGCTAATAATGCGATTTTGGCAAAGAGAGTATCTCCCGCAGTGAAGCTGCTACCATCAAATGTTTGCCCTCGTTAGAATCCCCTCTGGAAGCGCTTTCACTGCAAGCTGCAGATTCCCTCCTAACAGCAAGCTTTAGGATAGGTACTGAATTGTAACTTACTTTTGCCTAATAATGCGATTTTGGAAAAGAGAATATCTCCCGCAGGGAAGCTGCTACCATCAAATGTTTGCCCTCATTAGACTCCCCTCTGGAAGCGCTTTCACTGCAAGCTGCAGATTCCCTCCTAACAGCAAGCTTTAGGATAGGGTACTGAATTGTAACTTAACTGCGGCTAATAAGGCGATTTTGGCAAAGAGAATATCTCCCGCAGGGAAGCTGCTACCATCAAATGTTGGCCCTCATTAGACTCCCCTCTGGAAGCGCTTTCACTGCAAGGTGCAGATTCCCTCCTAACAGCAAGCTTTAGCATAGGGTACTGAATTGTAACTTAACTGCGGCTAATAACGCGATTTTGGCAAAGAGACTATCTCCCGCAGGGAAGCTGCTACCATCAAATGTTTGCCCTCATTAGACTCCCCTCTGGAAGCGCTTTCACTGCAAGCTGCAGATTCCCTCCTAACAGCAAGCTTTAGGATAGGGTCCTGAATTGTAACTTACTTTCGCCTAATAATGTGATTTTGGAAAAGAGAGTATCTCCCGCAGGGAAGCTGCTAACATCAAATGTTTGCCCTCATTAGACTCCCCTCTGGAAGCGCTTTCACTGCAAGCTGCAGATTCCCTCCTAACAGCAAGCTTTAGGATAGGGTACTGAATTGTAACTTAACTGCGGCTAATAAGGCGATTTTGGCAAAGAGAGTATCTCCCGCAGGGAAGCTGCTACCATCAAATGTTTGCCCTCGTTAGACTCCCCTCTGGAAGTGCTTTCACTGCAAGCTGCAGATTCCCTCCTAACAGCAAGCTTTAGGATAGGGTACTGAATTGTATATTAACTGCGTCTAATAATGCGATTTTGGCAAAGAGACTATCTCCCGCAGGGAAGCTGCTACCATCAAATATTTGCCCTCATTAGACTCCCCTCTGGAAGCGCTTTCACTGCAAGCTGCAGATTCCCTCCTAACAGCAAGCTTTAGGATAGGGTACTGAATTGTAACTTACTTTCGCCTAATAATGCGATTTTGGCAAAGAGAGTATCTCCCGCAGGGAAGCTGCTACCATCAAATGTTTGCCCTCATTAGACTCCCCTCTGGAAGCGCTTTCACTGCAAGCTGCAGATTCCCTCCTAACAGCAAGCTTTAGGATAGGGTACTGAATTGTAACTTACTTTCGCCTAATAATGTGATTTTGGAAAAGAGAGTATCTCCCGCAGGGAAGCTGCTACCATCAAATGTTTGCCCTCATTAGACTCCCCTCTGGAAGCGCTTTCACTGCAAGCTGCAGATTCCCTCCTAACAGCAAGCTTTAGGATAGGGTACTGAATTGTAACTTAACTGCGGCTAATAAGGCGAAATTGGAAAAGAGAGTATCTCCTGCAGGGAAGCTGCTACCATCAAATGTTTGCCCTCGTTAGACTCCCCTCTGGAAGTGCTTTCACTGCAAGCTGCAGATTCCCTCCTAACAGCAAGCTTTAGGATAGGGTACTGAATTGTATATTAACTGCGTCTAATAATGCGATTTTGGCAAAGAGACTATCTCCCGCAGGGAAGCTGCTACCATCAAATATTTGCCCTCGTTAGACTCCCCTCTGGAAGCGCTTTCACTGCAAGCTGCAGATTCCCTCCTAACAGCAAGCTTTAGGATAGGGTACTGAATTGTAACTTACTTTCGCCTAATAATGCGATTTTGGCAAAGAGAGTATCTCCCGCAGGGAAGCTGCTACCATCAAATCTTTGCCCTCATTAGACTCCCCTCTGGAAGCGCTTTCACTGCAAGCTGCAGATTCCCTCCTAACAGCAAGCTTTAGGATAGGGTACTGAATTGTAACTTACTTTCGCCTAATAATGCGATTTTGGCAAAGAGACTATCTCCCGCAGGGAAGCTGCTACCATCAAATATTTGCCCTCATTAGACTCCCCTCTGGAAGCGCTTTCACTGCAAGCTGCAGATTCCCTCCTAACAGCAAGCTTTAGGATAGGGTATCGAATTGTAACTTACTTTCGCATAATAATACGATTTTGGCAAAGAGAGTATCTCCCGCATGGGAAGCTGCTAACATCAAATGTTTGCCCTAATTACACTCCCCTCTGGAAGCGCTTTGACTGCAAGCTGCAGATTCCCTCCTAACAGCAAGCTTTAGGATAGGGTACTGAATTGTATCTTAACTGCGGCTAATAAGTCGAATTTGGCAAAGAGAATATCTCCCGCAGGGAAGCTGCTACCATCAAATGTTTGCCCTCATTAGACTCCCCTCTGGAAGCGCTTTCACTGCAAGCTGCAGATTCCCTCCTAAGAGCAAGCTTTAGGATAGGGTACTGAATTGTATATTAACTGCGTCTAATAATGCGATTTTGGCAAAGAGACTATCTCCCGCAGGGAAGCTGCTACCATCAAATATTTGCCCTCGTTAGACTCCCCTCTGGAAGCGCTTTCACTGCAAGCTGCAGATTCCCTCCTAACAGCAAGCTTTAGGATAGGTACTGAATTGTAGCTTACTTTCGCCTAATAATGCGATTTTGTAAAAGAGAGTATCTCCCGCAGGGAAGCTGCTACCATCAAATGTTTGCCCTCATTAGACTCCCCTCTGGAAGCGCTTTCACTGCAAGCTGCAGATTCCCTCCTAACAGCAAGCTTTAGGATAGGGTACTGAATTGAAATTTACTTTCACCTAATAATGCGATTTTGGCAAAGAGAATATCTCCCGCAGGGAAGCTTCTACCATCAAATATTTGCCCTCATTAGACTCCCCTCTGGAAGCGCTTTCACTGCAAGCTGCAGATTCCCTCCTAACAGCAAGCTTTAGGATAGGGTACTGAATTTTAACTTAACTGCGGCTAATAAGGCGATTTTGGCAAAGAGAATATTTCCCGCAGGGAAGCTGCTACCATCAAATGTTTGCCCTCATTAGACTCCCCTCTGGAAGCGCTTTCACTGCAAGCTGCAGATTCCCTCCTAACAGCAAGCTTTAGGATAGGGTACTGAATTGTAACTTACTTTCGCCTAATAATGCGATTTTGGCAAAGAGAGTATCTCCCGCAGGGAAGCTGCTACCATCAAATGTTTGCCCTCGTTAGACTACCCTCTGGAAGCGCTTTCACTGCAAGCTGCAGATTCCCTCCTAACAGCAAGCTTTAGGATAGGGTACTGAATTGTAACTTACTTTCGCCTAATAATGCGATTTTGGCAAAGAGAGTATCTCCCGCAGGGAAGCTGCTACCATCAAATATTTGCCCTCATTAGATTCCCCTCTGGAAGCGCTTTCACTGCAAGCTGCAGATTCCCTCCTAACAGCAAGATGTAGGATAGGGTACTGAATTGTAACTTACTTTCGCCTAATAATGCGATTTTGGCAAAGAGAGTATCTCCCGCAGGGAAGCTGCTACCATCAAATGTTTGCCCTCATTAGACTCCCCTCTGGAAGCGCTTTCACTGCAAGCTGCAGATTCCCTCCTAACAGCAAGCTTTAGGATAGGGTTCTGAATTGTAACTTAACTGCGGCTAATAAGGAGATTTTGGCAAAGAGAATATCTCCCGCAGGGAAGCTGCTACCATCAAATATTTGCCCTCATTAGACTCCCCTCTGGAAGCGCTTTCACTGCAAGCTGCAGATTCCCTCCTAACAGCAAGCTTTAGGATAGGGTACCGAATTGTAACTTACTTTCGCATAATAATACGATTTTGGCAAAGAGAGTATCTCCCGCATGGGAAGCTGCTAACATCAAATGTTTGCCCTAATTACACTCCCCTCTGGAAGCGCTTTGACTGCAAGCTGCAGATTCCCTCCTAACAGCAAGCTTTAGGATAAGGTACTGAATTGTAACTTACTTTCGCCTAATAATGCGATTTTGACAAAGAGAGTATCTCCCGCAGGGAAGCTGCTACCATCAAATGCTTGCCCTCATTAGACTCCCCTCTGGAAGCGCTTTCACTGCAAGCTGCAGATTCTCTCCTAACAGCAAGCTTTAGGATAGGGTACTGAATTGTAACTTAAGTGCGGCT